>NW_005842747.1:83852-88373 GCF_000455745.1 Alligator sinensis
TGGACCGGCTTGAGATGCACCTTTGGATGCATGACAAGGTCTGGCTGGCCTTGCTGGCTGCGGTCTGGCATTGGCGGCTCATGTTCATCTTGGAGTTGATAATGACTCCAACATCCCTGTCCACCTCTGTGCTTTCAAGAAGGGAACTCCCCAGCCTGTATGTGTGCTGTGGATTCCTTCTCCCAAGGTGCAGCACCCTGCATTTGTCTATGTTGAACCCCATCCTAGTCTCGTCTGCCCATTGTTGTAGTCTGTCTAAATCTAGCTGCAGCCTCTCTCCCTTCAAGTGTGTCCACCTCGCCCCACATCTTAGTGTCATCAGCAAACTTGGACAGCGTGCTTTCCACCCCTTGTCCAAGTCGCTGATGAAGATGTTAAACAGTGCGGGCCCGAGGACCGAGCCCTGGGGGACCCCACTGCTCACATCTCGCCAGGTTGAGTACAACCAGTCCACCACTACTCTCTGGGTGTGCCCCATCAGCCAGTGTTTTACCCATCCAACTGTGCAGGCACCAATGCCGCAGTCACTTACTTTATTGATGAGGATGGGGTGAGAGACAGTGCCAAAGGCCTTCTTAAAGTCTAGAAAGACTACGTTCACAGCAACACCATTATCCATCACCAGAGAAACCCAGGGAGTGCAAATGGAAATCCCTGCCGGGGTCTGTCTGAGCTCTTGGCAACAGAAGAATTGCTCTAGCTCCTGTAGTCAAAAAACGACTGAAAACTAAGAGCTGATTAGCGACCGATTCTTATTTGTATTGTGATAGGAATAGGCACTGGGCTGTTAATGTCCACCCTGCACCGACTGGCACCCTGCACTGAGCCGGCGCGGCACGGACGCGGGACAACGCAATGGAAAGGGCAACAGAAGATGAAGATGGACTCATGAGACATCTGGGTTACTGCTGCCATTTCAACCGCTTGGATAGAAACCAGTTGCACCCGTGCAGGCTCTGGCACAGCCCGTCTCCGGGATCTCAGTGGCTTCTCCCATCTGCAGACACTAAGAGCTGACAAGCTGGGGCGTCCTTACCTGGGGGGTTTCCCCCTTGGCGCCGGGCGGCAGGCGCAGGACCCAGAAGTTCCTGTTCTTGAGCAGGTTCTCCATGTTCTCCAGGCGCCGCTGCAGCAGCCCGTACTCCTGGATGAGGGTGCCCAGCGCGCCCCACCGCCCCTCCAGCTGGTTGCCGAACTCCACCACGGTTTTCTCGCAGCCGATGAGCTTCTTGTCCACCGTCCCCGCTCTCCCTTCGAGATGCAGCAGCCGGGCGGCGTGCGCGTCCACTTTCTGCTCCACTGCCTGAATCGCGGCCATGAGGGTCAAGGAGATCTCCGCGGCGTGCAGCTCCTTTTCCTTCGCAGCTAGTCGTTTGGAGGCCGCGCGGGACAGCACCGGGGCAGACTGCCGGGATGCCATGTCTTACGTGGGAGCCTGCGGGCAGGGATAAACGGCAAAAATGGAGCTGGGAGCATAGGGAAGTCGAGCTGCAAGTGGGGTTGCATCCAGTCCAGCCCCCTGCTCGAGGTAGGACTGTCTCTGTCCGAGACAGAGGGAAGCGGTGGAATAGACGCCCAGGGAAGCTGGGGTGCAAGAAGAGGTTGGATGATCGGGGGTGATCAAGGTGTAGCGATGCCTGTGGGGATTTCCCATACCTCTGGGCTTTGCTGGTTGGGTATCTTTTCCCCTCCAGCTACTATGTGTGTCACAGATTTTTTAAGCCTCCCCCAGAGGTGCTGGCCGCAGCCCGGGCTGGGGCTGGGGACTGGACTGTGCCGATGCTCCTGCTGGGCTGCTGGCTAGAAGGTCAAACCTGATGACCGCATTTGGGGTCAGGAAGGAATTTGGGGGTACAGACTGTGGGGGTTTTGCCTTCCTCTGTCGCAGGGGCATGGCCCTCTTCCTTGGATCTCTTGAGCATGTTTTAAACAACCCTTCCAGCAGCTGGATGCAGGCTGCTGCGGTCCCCCTACTTTCCCTAAGGTTCGGGTGGGACGTCCTGTGCTGTGTCAGGGGTGACGGTGTCGTTTTGCTAGGAGGTCAGACACTGAATTTGGACAGGATGGTTTGCACAGGGCTGATCCTGCCTCAGGCAGGGGCCGGACTAGATGTGACCTCCACAGCTCCCTTCCAGCTGGACTTCTCCAGGATTCGACTAACCCATCCCAGCCGAGCGTCCGTCCAACCTGCCCAGGGATGCAGATCCCACGGCTTCTCTAGGTGCCTGGAGTCAGGCAGCTCCTCCTCAGCTCCAGCTGCAATTTCCCCTGCTGCAGCCTGAGGTCAGTGCTCCTAGTCCTGTCCCCTACCTCTATAGGGAACAGCCAAACCCAGCATCCCACAGCAGCTGCTCCCATGCTCCAGGCCGGAGTGGGACTCAGTTTTCCTACGTCGTTAACCTTAAACAACCTGCAGGGACAGGGAGGATCTCAGGCAACGTTTGGACTAATTAACTCAGGATGCTCCACGAGCTGACGGCCGAGATAGCCGGGTGCTGGGCCGTAGCAAAGAGCCTCCGGGGACTCTGCGCTTGTGCCCGGGTGGCTTTTGGATCTGTCTGGCCTGGGCTGACAAGGGAAGGCAACTGGGCTGTTTTTGGTGCTAGTTATCAGCGCGGCTCCGGGGCCCACCGAGCGCTGGGCCAGCTCCATCCTTCTGCAGGAGACCTGGGCTCTCCCCAGCCAGAGGGGCCAGCTCCCCTGTGGAAACAAGCCGGTGCAAACCCAGCTGCCCGCAGTAGCTGCTGCTCCCACCCGAGGCGGGAGCAGCAGCCGGGGTCACCTGCGGGCTCTGCTTTTGCCAACAGCCCCAGGCCGGGGCAGCCAGGGCTTTGCTGGGATTTGTTCCCCCGAAGCCACCCCGGGGAGGGGATGGGGCTACGGGGCAGCTGGAGGGAGGGAGGGATGAGGATGGTGATGTGGGCCAGGGGGAG
The DNA here is from genome assembly GCF_000455745.1 of Alligator sinensis. Classification (NCBI taxonomy): domain Eukaryota; kingdom Metazoa; phylum Chordata; order Crocodylia; family Alligatoridae; genus Alligator; species Alligator sinensis. Next base: position 86,786 of record NW_005842747.1, read on the forward strand.
AAGAGATGGGGAACATCAGCCTCACTCCTTTCAGGGAGTGGGGCGGGGAGCGGGTCCAGCCAGGCTAGGGCACATCCCGGGACGTGGAGTCCTCCCAATGGCACCTTTTAAACGCTGTCTCCCGTGCACCCCAGGAGGCCAGCTACGACTCGCTGCTGCACCCCAAGGCAGCCAAGCGGCCTGGCTCCTTCCTCTCGCCATTGCCAAGCCTGGCAGGGCGGGAGGGTCTCCCCCCTGCCCTGCACTGAGAGGAGGGGACACCGCTTCCTTTTTGGCCCTGGAGAGACTCCAGGAGAGGGGTGTGAGCGGCTGGGAACAGGCGTGCAAGCACCAAATATATAGAAATATGTGCACGCAGGAGCAGAAGTACTGGGCGCCAGATATATGAGTGGGGGTGTGGGTGTGCGCGCTAGGGAGTATATGTGTACTAGGGGGTGTGTGTGTGTTTGCTAAGTGTACGTGTGCATGCTAGGAAGTGTGTGCGCTAGGGGTGTGTGTGTGTTCATGTGTGTGCACGTGTGCTAGAGGTGTGTGCGTGTGCATGCTAGGATGCGCCTGTGTGTGTTTGCAAGGTGCGGTGTGTGTGCATATTGGGGGTGTGGGTGCACGTGCATGCTAGGCTGCATGTGTGTGTGCCGGGTGTGTGCGTGTGTTTGCTAGGTGTGTGAGTACATGTATGCGCATGCATGCTGGGGGGGGGTGTTTGCTAGTGGTGTGCGCATGCTGGGTTGGGGGTGCGTGCCTGTGTTTGCTAGGTGTGCGAGTGCTCAGGTGTGTGCGTGCACACATGTATGTGCATGCATGCTGGGGGGGGTGTTTGCTAGTGGTGTGCACCTGTTTGCTAGGTGTGAGTGCCGGGGTGTGGGCATGCACACATGTATGCGCATGCATGCTGGGGGGGGAGTTTGCTAGTGGTGTGCGCATGCTGGGTTGGGGGTGCGTGCCTGTGTTTGCTAGGTGTGCGAGTGCTCAGGTGTGTGCGTGCACACATGTATGTGCATGCATGCGGGGGGGGGTGTTTGCTAGTGGTGTGCGCATGCTGGGTTGGGGGTGCGTGCCTGTGTTTGCTAGGTGTGCGAGTGCTGGGGTGTGCGCGTGCACACATGTATGTGCATGCATGCTGGGGGGGGGCGTTTGCTAGTGGTGTGCCCCTGTTTGCTAGGTGTGTGAGTGCCGGGGGGTGCGCATGCACACATGTATGTGTATGCATGCTGGGGGGGTGTTTGCGAGTGGTGTGTGTATGCTGGGTTGGGGGGGCGTGCCTGTGTTTGCTAGGTGTGCGAGTGCTGGGGTGTGCGCGTGCACACATGTATGTGCATGCATGCTGGGGGGGTGTTTGCGAGTGGTGTGTGTATGCTGGGTTGGGGGTGTGTGTGTGTATGTAGTGCTGGAGTACGCGTGTGCATGCTGGGACGGCGGTGTGCGTGTCTGCTCGGGCTGTGTGCTTGCACACTAGGCGTGTGTGCGTGTAGTGCATGCTGGGAGGGCGGTGTGCGTGTCTGCTAGCACACCAGGGGCGTGCGTGTAGTGCATGCTGGGAGGGGGTGCTGGAGCACGCGTGTGCACGCGGGGGGGTTGCTAGTGCCGG
>NW_005842747.1:88457-99256 GCF_000455745.1 Alligator sinensis
CTCCCGCCCGCACGGCCCTTGGGGTCCGGCCCCTCCGCCCGGGCTCAGCCCACCCGCACTGGGGCGGGAAGGGATCCCCCCCGGCTCAGACTGGTCCGCACTGGGGTGGGGGGTGGGTTTGCTTTTCTCCGCATTAGGGGCAGAAGGAGATTTCCCCCCCTCCCCAGACTGGTCAGGACTGGGGGTTGCCTTGCTCTGCAGCAGGGTCCTGGCCTCAGCCCGGGCTCCCAAGTGCATTAACAGCCTTTCATAGGGGCCAGACATCGGCCCCCGCGATGTCCGACTCCACATCGGGGTGTCAGTTGTGCAGCGTTTAAATGACAGATGTCCCCGGGCTGGTTTGGACGGGGCGGACCCTGCCCCAGACTCCCCGCCAGCCTGGCTCCTGCGATTACGCTGCTCCATCCCAGGCAGTAGAGCGGTGCCCCTGTGCAGCACTGACCCCATCCCCTATTTATTCCCGACAGCCTCGGGGTAAGCAGCATTGCCCCCTCCTGCCTGGAGCTGCCCAGGGACACAGAAGACACCCCGGCGACTCGAGGCAGGGACAGACACATCCCTGAAAGGAAAGGGCCCAGGAACCATAAGGATCCCCCAAGTTTGGGGCTGCGGCGATTCGGGACGGAGGCTTTGGACACCACCCGCCTGGCGGCACCAGAGCGGCAGACCGCTTCCAGCATCCTGCTGCTGGGTGTTTTCCTCGCGGCCCCAGCTCGCGGCGTGAAGGGGACACAGGGGACGACGACACTTGCGTCCACACTGACCGCCGCGGGTTTCTAGCCCCAGCGCTTGCAAAAAGCTTGAATGCGTGAGTGCACCCTCCTCCCCCCAGACCCATTGGGAATATGTCCCTTTGGTTCGGCCGATCCTTGTGTTTGTGGCAGGACAGGATTTCTGTCCTCCCCTATCAGTGTAGATACCGGCCAACTAGGAAAGCACGAACAGAATTTGCAGCCGGGGCAGAGGAAGGGGGATAAAGACGCACAGAAGAGGAGGGGCTCGGATCGGTGCGGAGGCAGACAGAGACGTACCACGACTCACCCCACACGGCCTTCAGAACAGGAACACTGTATTGACGGACTCTACAAAAAAAGGTGTTACAAAGGCATGACTACACACCAGCAGCTGACATGACACAGAGGAAGAGACACCTAGTTACAGTCACCTCGTTAACGACGACACTTAGCTCCTGCAGCGTTCGACCGATATGTACAAAGATGTCTGAAAAGGAGGTCCGTTACCTCCGACGTCTAAGGGTTTTAGTTCAACCGTGAGATATAGCGCCACGTGTTTCGTTGCCGAATAATAATAATAATTATAATAATAGAATACTAGTTTGTCTACGTGATTACCTAAAAACAAGCAAACATCTCTTTACAGGGGTTAGCAGAAGTCGCTTTTCACTCCTCTGACCTACCTGAGTTTGTGACCAGACCCAGTAAAAGTCACCGTCGGTAGGAGCTCGTGTGAACGGAGGGCTGGCGCCTGTCCTTCGGGCCAGACCCGGATGCAGCCTGCTTGGGTCAAGTTATGCCCTTCAATGAGGACGCAGTCCTCTCCGTGGAGAAATCCTCTTGCTCGAGTGAATGCCCCACACACCTACACCCTTCTCTCTCCTTCTTCCCCCCCCTTCTTCTCTCCCCACAGCCCCTTTCCTCCTTCCTTGCTCTGTATTCTTCATCATTGTTGCCTCCCCAGCTCAATTCTTGCTCCTTCTCCTCTCCCTAATCCCAGCCCTGCCCCCGCGGCACAGCAGCACTGTTCAGGGTGTCTTAACAGAGCCCGCGGCTGGGGAACGGCACCCCCAACTCCGTGCTTCCAGCTCTGGAGTGGGAAACGGGGGCCTGGAAAACTCCGATCATGCCTGAATGTGCCTGGTAGGTGGGAACAGCTGCTCAAACCCCCTTGCCGCCACTCTGGAGAACCATGCACCGCGATTCTCTCGGGGGGCGGGGATCCAAACCCGTGCAGGGGAATAGCTAAAAACTATGCAAGTCCCACATGACCCTAGGTGGAGGGCGGCGGCTCAGCCTGGCTACGGACAGTTATAAAGAGGAACGCCGTTTAAACTTCAACAAAGCCGGCTCGGGAGCACGATGACGCGGGGAAGCAGTGGACTGGGGGTCCCTCTCCATGACACTGCCCTTGGCTGGCTTCCCTCAGCCCAAAACGCAACAGCCCGTGCATCCCCGCCGTGCCCGGCGCTACGGCTTGCTTTCCTTCTTCACGAAGAAGTGGCCGGTCTGCGTCCCCGTCTCGGCGTGTTGCGCGTCCTCCGGGGTCGGGGCGTTTGAGGTCCGCGTGTGGATCTTCTGGTGGCAGTTCAGGGACTCCTTGTAGCGGAAGTGCTTCCCGCACACGGCGCACTGGTAGGGCGTCTCCCCGGTGTGCACACGCCAGTGCTTCAGCAGGTGATCCCTCCGGATGAAGCTCTTCCCGCACTGCGTACACTGGTAGGGCCTCTCGCCCGTGTGGATGCGCTGGTGCCGGATGGCTTTGGACAGGTCCCGGAAGTCCTTGCCGCAGTAGGTGCAGGTCAGTGGCCCGTCCCCCTTCCCCGTATGCAGCTTCTGGTGGAGGATGAGGCTCACCTCCAGGCTGAAGCTCTCCTTGCACTGCGTGCACGTGTAGGGTCGCTCCACCATGTGGTTGGCCTGGTGCCGGACGAAGCTGTACTTGACGTTGCCGCCCCGCTCGGCCTCGGGGCGCTTGGGTGGCTTGGCACGGACGGGCGCCTGGGTTCGCGGGGAAGGTGCTTTGGGCTTTTGCCGGAAGCTCTCCCCGGGCTCCAGCAAGGGGCAGGTGCCGCCCAACCCATGGACCTTCTGGTGCGTGGCAAAGAGTTGCTTGTCTAGGAAGCTTTCCCCGCATTCGCAGCAGATGTACGGCCCCTCTGCAGCGTAGGCCTCTTCAGAGGGCTCTTTCTTCACGGCATCCTTCCCCCGGCGAGCTGAACGGCGCAGCCCGGGACCCAGCGGGCTCCTCTGCTGCGCTGTTGCACTGCTCCGACTCTTGTTGGGTGGCTTCACTTCCTCTGTGGGGCTTGGGAAACCCTCTTCCCACTTCCCTGGTACCATGCTGGAAAGCTCTGGGTTTTCGGCACTGTCCTCATCACCCGGCTGCACATCTGCCAGAACAGAGAGAAAGACGGGGGGTAGGGGTGGGGACCATTTCATTCCTCAGAGACACTGAAAACCTGATGACTGAGGTGACAAGCTCTCTCTTGTCAGACAGCAATTGGCACAACACAGTCATGGTCCCCCCTGGGGAGCTCCAGGAATACAAGGCCAAAATATTCCTGAGTGTCATTAAGGTCTGGGCACCAGGGTAGTAAGGTCTATGGATATAGCGAAGGGAGATAAAGCAGAACAGACCTTTGCAGATGGGCGGTTATAGTTTGGAGTGAGGAAAAAAAGTAAAAATAAATGAGGGAGCAACCACTTTTCCTTCGGGCTTTGTACAGCCCCTAGCACTATGTGCCTACCACAGATAGCAGTAAACAGAAACCACCGAACACCAGTGACTTGACGTCTGGCAGATATCGGGGTCTGCAATTCAGAGACGCAGGAACGCCGCAGATGCTGTCATTCTAGGCGGGGCCTGAAAACACCGATTTCTGCAGAAATTTGGATTTGAAAAGCTATAGGCTTGGCTTCCAGCACGGCCCAGCAGTGAGGCTGCCCGCCGCTTCCCATGGTAAGGACCTGAAACGCAGCAAGCCGGGTGTCTGCCGCAGGCCGATTCTTTGCTGTGAAGTATCAGCCAACCCAGCTCAGCTCTTTCTGAAAGCAAGGATGCTGTATGCATTGCTTTGATGGGCTAAAGCAATCCCCGTACCCTTTCCCTTGCAAAGTGCCAGTGACCCCAAGGCTGTGCCATGTGCCAGGGCAGAGGCTGACCTCTGTGTCAGGGCTGTGCTTATCAGACTGCAGATTCCCACCCCCCACAAAGTGGTGAAGCATGGTGTCTTTTAATTCTGGAATTTCCTCATTTCTAGCTTCCTGATGCTGCAGCCTTGCTGCTCTTAGTGTGCATGAGTAAGCTTCACGTATTAATACCTTAACCTTTCCTTTGCTAGAACGCCGTGGTTCTCAACGTTTGTAGACTCAAGGCACCCTCAGCAGATGCAAGGCATCCCTTGGACAATATCAGTTCTCAGTTTTCCCTTGGTGTTTGGCAGGGTGGATTTGACTGAAATCATATCAATTTAAATGGTGATTAAAATCACTGGTCAGGAAGCCTCAATTTACTCATAGGCAGGCAAGCTTCTTTGGGTAGATGCGATATCTTTTATTAGACCAACTGAGTCATTGGAAAAAAGTTCTTGGCAAGCTTTTGGGCGCAGTCGCCCTTCGTGAGGCATGGGGAGTCTGCTGGTCTGAGACTCCAAGGAATGAGAGAAGCTAAAACTGTGGCAGGATGTCAGTGAAAATATAAATAGGTAGAAACAGAAAAACAAAAGGTAAAGCAGGGAAGGGAGGGAGAAGAAAGCAGGGGACAAAAAAGGCCAAAGGGAAAGCACTACAATGGTAATAATACAAGGTAAAAATGTCTTTAGACCAACACGGCTACAACCAAAACCCCAGCAATGTGGAAGATATCAATTTAATCATTGTCGTTTGATTTCCTTTATTCATTTAACTTCTTGAAACTCTGCACTTTTAGAAAGAGGTAAGGGCTTGACGGTGTACACAAACGTGCAGAGACCAGAGGGCTGATGGGTGGGTATCAGGCCTGTTCTCTCTCATCGCCACACACTGCTGTTAACAAGGACGTGATCTCTGGAGACGACAAACTCTCCCTATGCCTGAAGAACGGCTATTTAGTTGGTCTAATAAAAGATCTCTCATCTACCCAAAGCACCTTGTCTGCCCATGATCTCTGGAGATGTACACCCACAGTTTGAGTCTGAAACGAGGCATCACCGAGATGTTTATGGGATCTTCTAGACTGAGCACTACGTCCCACTGGGTAGAACGATTTTCTTTACTCTTTACTAATCTGTAGAGGAGCCTCTGGGACCCCGATAAGATTGGGCCCCGAATACAGCCCATGGCCTGTTGTGACCTATTTATAAAACTTCTGAAAAGGTTACATGAATAGATTGTCTCAAATAGTATATACCTAGAAGTTATAATCCCTACTTCATGATGGTATCTTTGCGCTTTAACAGATCTTAAATTAAAACTACTTTTTATAAGTTTATTTTTTTTAAAAAGCATTTTAACAAAAATATGATTAAATTAAAAAAAATCTGTTTTTTAATTTTTTTAAATGTTGATTTTTATCCACCCTGGTGTTTGACTACAGACAAACCCCAGAGCAATTCTTCTGTTGCAAAGAACTCAGACTGCAGCAGGGCAGCATGTTTTTAACACTCTGGATTCCTAGTTGAAATCTCTGGGTTTATCAGGTGAATCATGCGTGCACACCTAATTGTGCTAGCATCGTGTGGCACCCCATGGCACCCTTGAAAGGAGCTCAAGGCCCCAGGGTGCCCTGTCACCTCGGGTGAGAATCACTGCTGTAATGCAAGAAGAAAATATAGTGGGACGTGGGACCTGTCATTTACAGGCCTGGCATAAGGCAACGCCCAATATATAAGCCTTTGATGTGAGCAGGTAACAGGCGAATGACCTTAGGGCTTTGCATTGCTAATAGGAAGGGAGGCTAATGGAGTCAGTTGATGAGGATAACAAAAGAAGCTGTTGATGCAAACTGTGGATGCGTGAAGGTGTTTTTAGGTAATAAATTACTGCAGCAATAAGCCACCGGGGCAGCTTGTTAGCACACCTGTTAGTGATGGCAAAGGAACCTCTGAAGAGTGGGAATCTCAAAATAAGTGGGTCTGGGAGGACAGATATGGAGAAGGGCAAACTCCCAGAGGTGAATATGCATAAGGGGACACAGGATGCTCCCCAGCACAGCGCCCCTGAAAAGAACGGGATGCCAGGACGGTAACTCCCTGCCCCCTCACCTGCTTCGGGTCTCTCCCTACAGGGGTAGAACGAATGGTGGCTGTTTTGCACGGCTTCCCTCTCCTCCGTCCGTGTGCAGTCCTGCTCTTTTATTTGGTCTCGTAAGGCAAGCAACGTTTTACCCAGCTCTGACTCATGGGTCTCAGGGGCCCTCGATTCCATTGCAAGGGGCAAACCCCAGCAAGTCAGCGGCTGGTGAAGAACTGATTTGTGTTAACGGGTCGAAGGAGGAATCAGGCCACAGTATCTTATGTAGTTCCCCAAAGTGGAGCAGGTACTGGCTGACCACCGGGTATCTCCGTAAACAGGCTTGGCAGAAACCGCCATGGGGAGGTACCACCTCTCTTCCCATCCCAGCAGTCACAAGGACAAGTGCTGGGCTGGACTCCACTTCCGCATGCCCCGTTTGTGTCCCGGGGGGATTCACTGCTCCCCTCCAGGAAGATGTGCACTGCTGCTGCTGGTAGCCAGGGCTGCGGTACCGCGATGGGCACTGGACCCTAATCCCCTGCCCTGCCTCTGACTGCATAGGGGGCTGCCTTGTCTCCTCTCCCTGAGGCCAGGGCATTCGCAGGTCTCAGACCCTGCACTACAACTGGGTGTTTCTGTGGTTTTCCTAAATCCCTCCCCCCAGAATTCAGGGATGAGGGGTCTACACCAAGCATCTAAGCAACTGCAAGGCCCTATCCAGTCTCAGCCCTGTCCCATGCACGTGCTCTTCAGCTGCTCCCACTACCCCGGATACCTCAGCAGGCTCCTTCAGCTCTGGCACTGACTGACCTGCCCAATACTCTCCGTGCCATCCCCATCCAGGGGACTCTCCCCCTTTCCTCACCTCCCACCTTGCATCAACGCCTCTTTTTCCAGTACCCCCACCCCAGTCCCTGCCCTCCCTCCCTCCTCTGGTAACACACCCAGGCTGCAACACCAGATGCTCCATCCACCCTCAACACACAGTCTGTTGCCACCTGCCCCACAGAGAGTAGATGCTAAGCGTAGCCCCATCTCTCCCTCCAACTACCTGGTGCCCTGGGATGCTCTGTCCACAAAACTCACATGTGCCAGGGTCTGTCGGGACCCCCTTCTCATCAGTGATCCCCTGGTTTGCAGCTGGCGTCTCCTCGTATTTATTCCATGAGCTCTCGGTGGGAGTAGAACCAGGAAATCCTGTTCACAGGGAAGAGAATTGAACAGTGCTTTGCTAACCCTGGCTGTGGCTTTCCAGGAGTGATGGCAAGTGGGATTGGAGCTAGGTAGGAGAGGAAAACGTGGACAAAACTCATCAGAAGGGATAAGTGCCAGGGCTCCGGCTCCTTTCTCTCACTGTTTCTGATGGGTTTCAGGCTGTTACTCACCCATATTGGGATCTCTAGGGGTTTCTCTTCCCTCAAAGTCTCCCTGGTCCCCGTCACTGGGATCGTCCCCTTGCTCAATGCGGGACAGAAGGTCGGGCTTGGAGATGGCAGCATCTGCATATGGAAAAGGGTCAGAATATTTTCCTCCTGCTCAAGGCACATGAGGCAGGATACACCCCGGCACCGAAGACCGGCCTCCTTACACGGCCAGGAGAGGTAATGAGAAAGGAGCTAAAGGGGCCTTCACATGGCTCGTGGGGGCAGGGGTGCTCCTGATCATGCCACGGTCTTGAGGGGTGAGAGGGAAATCTGCCTGTGCTCCCCAAGGGCTCTGCTTTATTATTCTCTGTGCAATGGTCAGGGGCTGCTCTTTTCCAGCCTGCTTGAAGTGGGGCAGAAGTGACCCTGCTGGACTGGGCTGTAACAAAAGCTGTACTCTGTGCTCAGAGCCAGCAAAGCTCCCGGATGTCACAGAAGAGGGGAAGAGAGGCTGGAGACAGAAACGTCCTTTTGTCTCTGTTTTGTTTCACCGAGCTCCCTCTCTGAAGCATACGGGGGCACCTGGTACCTATGAAAAGCAAGCAGAGCCGCGGGGGACAATTTCCTGTGGCCACAGGACGCTGGCAGAATATCGAGCCACATGAAATGGAGGGTCCTGCTTTCTACAAGAGGGAACACTGGCTCTGCTACGAGGCTGAGGACACTGCAGGGCACTCCAGGAGGTGGGAGCTGCCCCTCCCGCAGGCTGATAGACCCCTGCAACGGACCTGTGGACCTTAGCACAAGCACCCATGCCCCCCTCTCCTTAGTGAACACCACTCTTCCACCTGCACCAGCCTAATGAGACCACCCACTGGTACCTCTTCTCTCCTCTCCACGATCTCGTGGTGCTGCCGAGGAGCACAACTGCAGCACAGTTGGCATCGGGATACCCACCTGCTGCTAAAATAACAAGGACCGAAAGTCCAGGCTGCCCAGAACCCGCCACCACCTGGGTGAATGTCTCGCTATCCCACTGCCTGACCCCACCAGCCCTCTCTGACCCTCCAGTGTGTGGGCAGTACTGGAGCTGATGTAACGGCGACTCTGAAAACCTGGTGCCTCAGAGAACTTGCAGCTTCACACAAAGAAGCGAACCCAGTCAATCTTTACCCAGCGAGATCACAGCCTCATAGTTGCCTTTCATGATGTGCCTGTACAGCTCCTTCTGCCACTCGTTCAAGTTTTTCCACTCCTGCTCTGAGAAATTGAATGAGGCGTCGTTGAACATCACCGGGACCTGCAATCACAAGCGGGGAGCGGATCAGTCACTCTGGTTCTGGCTGAGAACATCCCACATCTAAGGAAGCAATTCTTCCCCTCTATTCAGCACGGGTGAGGCCACATCTGGAGTCCTGTGTCCAGTTTTGGGCCCCCCACTAGTGGACAAAGTGGAGACAGTCCAGTGGAGGTCAACAAAAATGGTTGGGGGGCTGGGGTACATGACGTATAACGAGAGGCTGAGGGAAATGGGCAGATTTAGTCTGCAGAAGGGAAGACCGAGGGGGATTGAATAGCAGCCTTCACCTCCCTGCAGGGGGGCTGCAAAGAGGATGGAGCTGGGCTGTTCTCAGTGGGGGCAGATGGCAGGACAAGGAGCAACGGGCTCAAGCTGCAGCAAGGGAAGTTGAGGTTGGATATTAGGGAAAACTTTGTCACCAGAAGGGTGGTGAAGCACTGGGACAGGCTCCTCAGAGAGGTGGTGCAGTCTCCGTCTTTGGAGATGTTTAAGACCCAGCTAGACAAAGCCCTGGCTGGGATGATGTAGTTAGGGCTGGTCCTGCCTGGAGCAGGGGTTGGACTAGATGTGACCTCCTGAGATCCCTTCCAGCCCCCGTTGTCTGTGATTCTGCAATCCTGCCCCAGGCGCTGTGCGGGACTGTGCTGCGATTACAGAGCGGGGCCTCCGAGCAGCACACATGTAATTCTGCAGGAGCGAAGGGTCTGACCACTTAAGCTGCAAACCTATTTTGCAAGCACCCAGAGCAGCAGCCTGCTTTCCCCCCCATGCCTGTCTGCCTGGTACTTGGGGCATAAATACAAACAGGCTGAACTGCACTGGGCACTTTGCATATTCAGCTTCTCACAGCGGAGGCTTTGGTTAGCAAATAGTGTTTCAACTGGCCAGTCTGGGCTTCCTCGAGGTGTCAGGACTGTATTGAACTCCCCAATGAGAAACAGAGTTGGTCGCTGCGTGGCATTTATACCATGAATTCTCCGTGTGCAAGAGGTGGGGCACAAAAGAGGAAGAGGAACGCTCTTACTTCTGCCTCGCCTGTGCGCTGGCTGGCTCGTTTCCAATCTCTCAGTCAATTTGGAAAAGCCTCCCCTTAACCTGGGCTTGGTTTTTAAGGCCCGGCTCAAGAAACCCCTAGTTGGAAGGATGTAATTGGGGCTGGTCCTGCTTAGAGCAGAGGCTTGGACTAGAAAATGAGGGTTGGAAGGGACCCTCCAACAACGGTTGGAAGTGGAAGTCGCTCCTGAGGTCCCCTCCAACTCTCCTTTTCTACGATGGGAGAGCAAGGTGTGACACGGAAAGACCCTATTCGGTTTGGGAAGCAATGGGAGAAAGGGAAGGGATTGCAGGGCAGCCCCGTAAGGGGACGAGAAAGGCTGCACACGGAGGCTCCTGACAGCAAAACGGCGAGTGCACAATACTGGCAGGACCGGAAAAGCCCCTTCGGCGCCTGATAGGGACGAGTTGGGATGTCCTCACCTTGGGGATCTCCCCTTTGGCGCCGGGCGGCAGCCGCAGGATCCAGAAGTTCCTGTTCTTGAGCAGGTTCTCCATGTTCTCCAGCCTCTTCTGCAGCTGCCCGTACTCCTGGATCAGGGTGCCCAGCGCCGTCCACTTGCTCTCCAGCTGGTTGCCGAACTCCACCGCCGTCTTCTCGCAGCCGATCAGCTTGGTTTCGGCCATCCGCATCCGGCCCTCCAGGTTCATCAGCTTTGCCGCTTGGGAATCCACCTTCCTGTCCACCGCCTGGATCTCGGCCACCAGCGTCAAGGAAATCTCTGCCGTCGGCAGGTCGGCCTCGCCCACGGGAGGCTGCTCGGGGACGTCGAGGGGCTGCACGAGGCACAGGTCCTGGGACTCCATGTCCCAGTCCAGATCCTGTTTGCCAAGACGAAGAAGAGAAATGAGGCCGTGTCCCGCCCCAGCCGCGTACGGACAGACATCAATTATCCTGGGATTAAATGATATCGGCGTCGGACGCTCTGCGCTAACAGCAGCTCGGACTCGGCTTCGTCTGGGGAGCGCAGCGAAGGACCTTGTACCGCGGCCGGCCCGCCCAAGGTCACCTCGCCCGGCCCGGCCCGGCCCCCAGGCCCCGCGCCGGACTCGTCCCCTCGAAGCGCGGGGCCAAAACCCCATTCCCGGCGCCCCCGCGACCGCCGCCCGGTGACACATCGGGCCCCGCCACAC
>NW_005842747.1:99896-102580 GCF_000455745.1 Alligator sinensis
CAAAAGGGGTGTGTGCCAAGACAAATGCAGAGAGGGGGGAGTAGCCGAGGAGGCCAGAGAAGCCGGCTCCCCCACCTCCGTCCTGCCTGAAGGTCCTCGCCGAAGTGGGACAGCTTACTTCGCTTCTCCATCCAACGCCCGCCGCCGGCACTTCATAACCCCGGCCTGCCCGTCCTAGCTACCGCGGTCGGGCAGGGGAAGCACGTGGCACTCAGGGCAGGGAGCAGAAAGCAGAGCAGCCGATCGGGCAGGGGAAACCGATATAAAAGGGACGCTCAAGAGAGGGCGCAGGACTTCAATTTGTGGCACGCCTGCTGTACGGCCTGGTCCCGCACTGGGTTATGGGGTAGAGGGCAGGGATGCTGGGGGTGGCAGACCCGGAGGACAGGGCAAAGACACGAGACCTGGATAAACTGAAGAAGCCACCTGAGGTCAATCAGACACGGTTTAATAAGAACAAGTGTAAAGCCCTGTACTTAGGACAGGACAATCAAATACACAAATACAAAGTGGGGAATGACTGGCTAGGCTGGGGGGCTACAGGACCTGGGGGAACGACTCGGCGTGCTACCCTGGCAAAGAAAAAGAAAAAGACAACACAGGAGGGACCAGCACTGTACTACTACACTGGGATGAACAGACCTGGCCCGAACACTCTCCCTGGGGAAAACCCCCATTTATGACCACGGGTTTCCATGGTGAGGGGATCTGCACATCCCGGCCTACATTTTTTAGCAGCAACAGATGACGCTGAGGTCCCTGTTTTCTGTGGGTGCATCTGGGACTGCTACAGTGAAGTCTCAAGCACCCCCACCCGAGACCCTGGCCCTTGGAAGGCACCTCCAGATGGACACCCACATCATGGGCCGCTGCTAACAATGTAGGTGGGGCTCACTGCACCTCCCAGGACAGTGCCGCGAGTGGCTGGCTGCTCTAAATAGGCCTACAGGGCCCAACACGTGCTGGGGGGCTAAAGGAACGTGGCAGGCTGGGATTTTCAGAGGAGCCTGCCGGAGGCGAGGTAATCGACGGGAGCGGGGCTCCCATCTCCGGCAGGTCAACTAGAAAGCCCGAGCCTCCCTTGGCTCACGCAGGAGCCTGGACCCAGAGAACCTCGGCCAGTGCCGGGGCTCCCTGTCAGTCCCCCGGGGACACCAAGAAGCTGCGGTGGGCCTGCAGCGCAGGGCAGGCAGTTCGCAAATGGATCTTCAGGGACTCCTCGTAGCGGAAGCTCTTGCCGCACTGGCTGCAGCGGCAGGCCGGCACTCGGTTGTGGACGTGCTGGTGCCGCAGCAAGTGGTGGCGGCGTTTGAAGCGCTGGATGCACAGGGTGCAGGCGTAGGGGCGCTCGCCGGTGTGCACGCGGATGTGGTCGGTGAGCTTGGACTTCTTGGTGAACTCCTTCGGGCAGCAGGGGCACCGGAACAGTCTCTCCCCGGTGTGGGCGCGGACGTGGTCGTTGAGCCGGGACTTCCTGGTGAAGTCCTTGGGGCAGCTGGGGCACTTGAACGGCCTCTGCCCGGGGGGCAGCGGTGGGGCCCTGGCTGGAGGTAGCGGCTGCCCTGTTCCCAAGTTGCCTGGAGGCCGCTGCAAGCCCTTGTTCTCTCGCACGTGCACACGCTGGTGCAACACGAGGCTCATCTCCAGCTGGAAGCTCTTCCGGCACTTCACACAGGTGTGTGGGCCCTGGACACCGGGACCCTCTGGGAGCTGGAGGGAGCCAGGGTCAGGGTCAGGGCCAAGCCCCTGGTTGCCCTCGCTCTTGGCACCACCCTGCGGCTTTGGGTTGCCCTGGTCTGGGCTACTGAGGGTGGGCTGGAGAGTGGGATTCTGCTGGACAGCCAGTCTGCTGGTGCGCTTCACCTTGTGGAAGTTCATGTGCTCGATGTACTCCTCATCGCTGCTGAGGTGCTTCCGGCACTTGCTGCACCGCAGCGGCACCACTTCTGGCAGATCCTTCAGCTGCTCGGTGCTGGGGGCAGGGCAGCTGGCCGTTCTTTGGCTACGGGTGGCCGGTCCGGTGCTGCCCCCCGTGGGAGTCTTCTTCTGTACTGCGAAGCCACGCCTGCCCTTGCGGGAGATCTGCAGCTTCTCCGCCAGCTGCGGGAAGGCATCTTCCAGGCGCACCAGGGCCACCCGTGGCAGGTCTGGGGCAGCGGTGCCTTGCTTCTGCAGAGACTTCTTGGCTGGAAGACACAAGGGGAAGCCGGGGGGGATTATTCCTCCAAGCAGGAGGATGGAAAAGCCTTTACGGATGTCCCACCAGAGAAGCTTCTCTGTGTGTGGAAGGGGCTGTTGTTTCTAACAGGGCCCAGATTGCCAGCAGAAAGGCAGTGGTCAGTCACCTCCCCGCATCCAGGCTTTTGCTGCTAGGCGTCGCCCCCAAACTAGGAAGGAGGCTCTGACAGGGAAGGTGCCTGGGGACTGTGGGGCTGCACTGCTCCTTGGATGCCTTTGAGGACTGGCAGGTGCGGCCCGGGGGGCTCTGCTCGGTGTCCCCCTCAGGAGCACTCATTCTCACATTTTGACCCTTTGACCCACACAACTCTCCCACCCTGTTGTTGCCTTTGTTGTCCCATGAAATGTTGTTGTATTAGTCACCCATTGGCCCCATACAGGGCTATTAGTTAGCTGGGTGGGCCTTAGGGCCCATGATACTTGAATAATACAAACAGACAGGAGTC
>NW_005842747.1:102611-108560 GCF_000455745.1 Alligator sinensis
CTTCCCTTCCCAGCTGTTGCTGTGCGAGCACTCACCCCTACTGGGCATGGCCGGGATGTTCGTCTCCACCATCCCCCTCTGGTCTTCTTCACACAGTGGGTCTTCCTGCTTCACCCAGGAGCTGGCCACGGGGGTGGATGTGAGCGGGGCTGTTCACAGGGAAGAGAAGGATGTTAGGCTTTCGTGGCAGCGACTGAACCCATCACGGACAGCTTTGGGACAGGCAGCCTCAGGCGAGAGCTGCAGCTGGCTGGGAAGGATGGACTAATTGGAGCCTCTGCCTCTCTGTCTCCCCTCACCTGGGCTGAAGTCTGTTGGGCTCTCTGCGCCTTGAGAATCTGCTTGGTCTGGGACACTGGGCTCATCACCCAAGGTTACCTCACATGGGATCTCTGCGCTGGACAGGACGCTGTCTGTGCCTGGGGAAGGATATGAAGGGGATTAGCATTAGCTGCCGAGCCCCCACCTGAGCCCGAGGAAGCTTGCATGATCCCAGAGGCAATGGGGAAATGGAGGGGACAGGGGTGGCTCCACCATGGAGGGCAGTGCCTTGCTTGCTGCCTGGGCTTTGGCCGCGCAAGGGGCTCACCCGTCTGGGTGCTCTGCTGACCACAGCATCCCCCACTCACCCTGGCCCAGTGACATCAGCGCCTCGTAGTTGCTCCGCACAGCGTCCCGGTGGAGGTCCGCAGGCCACTGCTCCACGTTCCCCCACTCCTGCTCAGAGAAGCAGCCTGAGGCCTCCGAGTTCACAGGGACCTGCAATCACAAGTGGTGTGGGGGGCTCAGCACCTGCCCCCACAGGCGTCTGGGAAGGGAGGGGGGTCTGCCATCCCCTGTCCACCCAGTCTCAGCCCAGCCCCCCGCAACTCCTGTGGGTGCCTCCTCGGCTCTCCCTGGCACAGCTGCTGCTGTGCCATGGCCCAAGCTGACTCCAGTGCCCTTCCTCGTGCTCTAAGCTCTGCCACCTTCTCCACTTTTTGACTTGCTGCCCTTTCTCTCACTGCCCTGGCAAAGCCTCCTGCAGCCAAGACAGGTCACAGCCTCTCCAAGCCCCATGCTTGCATTTTACCCTACAATAACTTTATGTAGCAAGTGGACGCCTCGCTCTCCAGCTGAGATGACTCAGCCCACTGCCCTTCAGATCCCTCTGCCTCATTATGGATATATCCCCCAGGGATGCACGTTTCTTTCCCCTCTCTCCGGGTGCTGATTCAGCCCCTGCAGCCCTCCCTCCCTGTGGAGAAAGAGGCTGATCACGAGAGCATTTCCCTTGCACTCCAAGGCTGCCCAAGGGCAAGTCCAAAGAGCTGCAGGGTTTGTCCGTGTGGCGTTCCAGGTGCGCTGGCAGGGCTGCTCCGTCTCCTGGGACAACACAGCAAAGCCAACAAGGCACCCTTCAGGCAGCACTGGGGGTCCTGGCACTGTGGCCCTCTCCCCACCCCACCCCACCCAAGCCAACACAGCTATGCCAGCAAAGCCGCGCAGGGCAGACCCAGCCTCGGATGCAAAGACAGAGCTCTAGACCCTGGGTGTCAATCGCATCTGGGGATGCGTGGGGCCAGGCCATGCATGGAGCGGTGTTGCCTGCCTCCAGGGGCCTGGAAATTTAGGGCCACTTGACTTACCCCCAGCAGCAACTGCTGTGGCCCCTGGAGCTGTGGCAGCCCCCACTCCTCCCACCCCCCAATTTCCACGTAGGCTGCTCCGCTGATGGCACCACTCCATGCTCCGGATCCAGCCCGCCACACTGCCCGGGAGACAGAAATCTGGTGGCGAGATGGGCACCACAGCAATGAATGCTGCCGTCACTTGCCCTGCCGCCATGTTCTCTGCCCCGTAGGCCAGGCAGCAGAGCTGCGTGGGCTGTCTCTTGGAGACCTCTGCTCTCAACCACGCACAGCCCGGCCTCCCTTGATGGGTCCCTGCTTTCACTCGGGATTCGAGGGCTCGCCAAATTCTTCCAGGGCTCCCCCCACTTCTAGTGGCCAGAGCGCAATGTCGCCCGCCAGGTCCTGAGCAGTCAGTCCTCCACGGTGCGTCAGCCCTGCCAACCTCCCCACAGCCCCCCGGACATCTAAATCAGCGGGAGGCTTTCCTCCCCTGCCCCCCTCCATCAACATGCTGTTACCATGGCAACCTCCCCCACGGAGCCCGGGGGCATACTGAGGATCCAGACATCCTTTTCCTTGAGCTGGTTCTCCACGGTCTCCAGCCTCTTCTGCAGCTGCCCGTACTCCTGGATGAGGATCTCCAGCACGGCCCACTTGCTCTCCAGGCGGTTCCCGAACTCCACGGCCGCCCTCTCGCAGCTGACCAGCTTGCTTTCGGCGTTCCCCATCCTCCCCTCCAGCGCCATCAGCCAGGTGGCATGCGACTCTACCGTCGTCTCCATGTTGACCTCTGGCCACGGGGGCGTCTCTGGCACTGGTAGCTGTGCTTCTTCGCTGAAAGGTGGGTTGGGGGCCACAGGCGGGTCTAACGGCACCACCTGCTCGGCCTGGACTTTCCATTGCTGAGCCTGCTGGCAAGGAGAGGGAAGGAGGGCAGCCACGGAGAGAAACGAGATGCCTGCGTGCCCCAGAGGACGGGAGCTCCAGAGGTCACATCTAGTCCAATCCCTGGCCCGAGGCAGGATCAGCCCTGTCCAAAGCATCCCAGACAAATCCACCGTCCAACCTCTTAGCCAAACTCCTGTCAACCCTGACGCAACACCAGACATTGCAGCCGAACCTGCCATGGGGAAAGCAGGGGGACCACGGCAGCCAATGTCCTGCTGCTATAAAAGGTTTAATATACGACTGGGAAACCCCAGGTAGAGGAAGGCAAAACCCCCAGTCCCTGCCAATCTTACCACGGGGGAAATCCCTTCCTGCTCCCAATGCAGCGTCGGTCTGAGCCTGAGTGGAGGGGCCGTGCCCCTCTAGCCAGGACCCTGTGGGGCTGGTCCCAGTAGGAGCGTTGGCACAGCCCGTCTTCATCCCCAGGTTGGGCTGCAGCCAATGCCCAGCATCTCTGGGGGAAGCTTAAGAAAACCCCTCAAGGGTCTGTCCAGCCTAGCATTTTATCCCCCGTGGACAGAGGGACACCCTGGTACAACGCACGTGGAGCGCGCAGGGCTGCAGTCTCAGGACCCTCCTCCCGAGGTCTGCACTGCACTTCTGCCTGCATCTTCTGTTTTACGCACTCTGCATCTGTGGCCCCACCAAGCCCTGGGGCCTCCTGGTCAACCTCCTCCTGGCTCTGGCCAAACTCACCGTCTACCAGACCAGGAGGGAGACCCTGGCTGGGGAAAGCCCAGGTGACCACGAGCCTCTTTTGCTGTTGCTCTTCCACGCATGTCTCTGGGTGGCATCCATGGGCTCCTTGGATGTGTTTGAGGGCCAGCGGGCACCAGCCGCTGCGCTCCGCTTGGTGCCCGCCTTGGTACCCTTGTTATCAACCTGTGACCTCCACTCCCCTCCCTGCTTTCTTATTTCTTGTCCAGCAAAATCTGGCATGTTTCCAGTGACCTCTCTGACTGAGAGGGGCATATGCCATATTTACTCAAATCCACGACTAATTCAATACAGGGGCAACCTCCCCCGCCTAGTCTTCGATTTGAGTGCTAGCCTGGGGCAGGCGGTCGCTGACTTGGGCTGGGGCAGGAGCCAATAATTAGATTCTATACATGGAAAATTATAACAAACGTATAATTTTCTCTGTATAGAATCTAATTAAAGCAACGCTATTTACCCCAAACCAAGACGACTTTGAATTTAAGACCCTGGTCTTAAATTCAAAGTCGTCTTGGTTTGGGGTAAATAAGTTAGCTTTCATGGTGGGCCATCACCCACTGCCCTTTGCATAACAAGCAGGTCTGTCTGCGGTGGACAGAGGGACACGCTGGTGCTCATGCAGGTTGGGGCGAGCGTGCCAGGCGGTAGCCTTGTTGGGATCCTCCTACTGAGGCTCTGGCTGCGCTCTTCCCCACCCTTTTATTTTCTATGCACCCTCTCCCTAGCCCTGCAAAGGCCTGGGATATCTTGGTTAATCGCCTTCCGGCCCTAGCTAAAATCTCCATCTAGCAGACGGGGAAGGAGGCGCTGGCTGAAGGGATTGAGGTGACTGCAGGGCGGTCTTCCTCCCCCTCCCTCCTCCGTGCACGTCTCTGGGCAGCACTTCGCTGGCTCCTCAGATGCCATGGGCACCAGCTGGAGCACGGTTCGTTGCCCCCCTTGGAGCCCTAGTTATTCTCCTGTAATCTACGCTCCCCTCCCCGATTCATTTTTATATCCCTCAAAATTTGTTGCGTCTTTTTTCCTGACTTCCCTCCAGCCCCGTCCGTGCTTCTCAGCCTTTCGAGGCAGGCCTAAGACACTGCTCCATAACATCAGTGAATTGAGCAGCACCACACCGCAAACTCAGATGGATTTACTACAGGGCTTCTCTCCTTGCACTTATCTCCTCACCCCTCCGGAGACCCTGCAAAGGATCCCGGAGACTGTCCGAGGACCTGCAAAAGATCTCAAAGACCGCCCGAGGACTTGCAATGGATTCAAAGACCACTGAAGACCTGCAAAGGATCTCAAAGACCGTCTGAGGACCTGCAAAAGATCTCAAAGACCATCCGAGGACTTGCAATGGATTCAAAGACCACTGAAGACCTGCAAAGGATCTCAAAGACCGTCTGAGGACCTGCAAAAGATCTCAAAGACCGTCCGAGGACTTGCAATGGATTCAAAGACCACTGAAGACCTGCAAAGGATCTCAAAGACCGTCTGAGGACCTGCAAAGGATCTCAAAGACCGTCTGAGGACCTGCAAAGGATCTCAAAGACCGTCTGAGGACCTGCAAAGGATCTCAAAGACCGTCTGAGGACCTGCAAAGGATCTCAAAGACTGCCCAAGGATGTTCAAAGGACCTTAAAGACCATTGAAGGCCATGAAGGATCCTGTCCGAGGGCCTTCGATGGATCTTAAAGAGCACTGAAGGACCCCTGATGGATCCTGGAGACCGTCTGAAGACCTGCAAAGGATCTTAAAGAGCATCAAAGGGGCTTCCGAGGATCTTAAAGACTGTCCAGGGATGTTCAAAGGATCTTAAAGACCATTGAAATTCACACAACGCATCCTGGGCACTGTCCGAGGGCCTCCGATGGATCTTAAAGACCATCAAAATATCTCGAAGACTGTCTGAGGACCTTAAAGGATCTTAAAGAGCATCAAAGGACTTTCAACGGATCCTGGACACTGTCCGAGGGCCTTCAAAGGATCTCAAAGACTGTCTGAGGACCTTCATAGGTTCCCAGAGACCCTCTGAGGGCCTTCAAAAGATCTTAAAGAGCCTTGTAGGGCCTTCAAAGGATCCTGGAGACCATCTGGACACCCGCAAAGGATCTCAGAGAGCATCCAAGGGCCTTCCAAGGATCGTCTGGGGATGTTCAAAGGATATTAAAGACCATCGAGGGTCGTACAAAGGATCCCGGGCACCGTCCGAGGGCCTCCGACAGATCTTAAAGACCACTGAAGGACCTTCAAAGGACGTCAAAGACGGTCTGAGGACCTTCAAAGGACCCTAAAGAGCATTGAAGGACCTCCGAGGGATCCCGGAGACTGTCCGAGGGCCCCTGAAGGATCCTGGACACCGTCCGAGGGCGTCCAAAGGCCCTTAACGAGCATCGCAGGGCCTTGGGAGGATCCCCGAGACCCCCCGAAGGATTTTAAAGACCGTGGGAGAAGGTTCAAGGGATCCTGAAGCCCATCACAGGGTCCCGCAGACGGCCCGCGGCTCTGAGAGACCCCCGGCGGGGCTCTGGAGGCTCCCGGAGCCCGTTTCGGGGCCTCTGAAGGACGTTAAAGCCGGCCCAGGGGCCGACCGAGGCGCCCGAAGGACGCGGGCCCGTGCGCGCGCGGCCCGGCCCGGGGGAGGAGGAGGAGGAGGAGGCGGCGGCGGCGGGCGCGCCCCGTG
>NW_005842747.1:108799-116638 GCF_000455745.1 Alligator sinensis
CGCCCCTGCCCTGGCGGGGAAGGATGCGGGGCCAGGAACCAGCCCTGGGGCCAAACCACCCCGGCCACGTGTCCCTCTAACCCCCCCTTGAAGCCCCCCCAGGGCAGGAGCCAGCACCACTTCTCTTGGAAGTCGGTTCCAGATCCTAGCCGCCCTGACACTGAAGTGGCGCCTCCTGATGTCTAGTCTGAATCTGCCCTCTGCCAGCTTGTGACCATTATTTCTAGTCACTCCTGAGTCACTCCTGGCAGCGCTCTGGGGAACAGGGCCTCCCCCAGTGCCTGCTGGTCCCCCTGACTAGTTTGTAACAGGCCACTAGATCCCCTCGGCCTTCTCTTGTGGAGGCTGAACAGGTTCAGGTCCCGTCGCCTCTCCTCGTAGGGCCTGCCCTGCTGCCCCCAACCATGCGGGTGGCCTCCTCTGGACCCTCTCCATGCTGGCCACATCCCTCCTGACGTGCGGCGCCCAGCACTGGACGCAGTACTCCACCTGCGGCCTGACCAGCGTCGCGTAGAGGGGGAGGATCACCTCCTTGGACCTGCTCGAGATGCATCTGTGGATGCACGACAAGGTGCTGTTGGCCTTCCTGACCGCGTCCCCGCACTGCCGGCCCATGCTCATTTTGGCATCAGTAATGACTCCCAGATCCTCTGGATGCTTATCCTGCTGGGATCGCTTGACCCCAGCAGACTTCCTGCCTCGGGCAGGGGGCTGGACTCAATGATCTCGGGAGGTCCCTTCCAGCCCTAATGTCCATGAAATAAGGGGACAGGGGACAATAAGACAGACAGGAGCCAGCAGTGTGCCCTTGGTGCCGAGAAGGCTACCGGCATCCTGGGCTGCATTGGTAGGAGTGCTGCCAGCAGATGGAGGCAGTGATTCTTCCCCTCTATTCGGCACTGGGGAGGCCACATCTGGAGTCCTGTGTCCAGTTGTGCGCCCACCACTGCAGAAAGGATGTGGACACATTGGAGAGAGTCCAGCGGAGGGTGATGAAAATGAGGCAGCAATGACAATGGCTGGGGGCTGGGGGACAGGACTGGTGAGGAGAGGCTGAGGGAAATGGGCTGATTGAGTCTGCAGAAGGGAAGACCGAGGGGGATTGAATAGCAGCCTTCACCTCCCTGCAGGGGGGCTGCACAGAGGATGGAGCTGGGCTGGTCTCAGTGGGGGCAGATGACAGGACAAGGAGCAATGGGCTCAAGTTGCAGCAAGGGAAGTTGAGGTTGGATATTAGGAAAAATGTTCTCACTAGGAGGGTGGTGAAGCACTGGGACAGGTTACCCAGGGAGGTGGAGCTGTCTGCATCCTTGGAGGTGTTTAAGACCTGACTAGACAAAGCCCTGGCTGGGATGGTGGAGTTGGGGCTGGTCCTGCTTGGAGCAGGGGGTGAGACTGGATGTGACCTCCTGGGGTTTCTTCAACCCTCATTTTCTAGGATTCTGTGGTTCTGAAGATGTCTGATAAATAACTCCCTTGCAGCGAATCCACCCCATCAAATCTAGTGCCAGCCCACTGCTGCCTGCTCCCTGGTGGGCGCTCCTGTGGGGTCCCTCCCGTACGCCGCCCCCCACCCATGGCCTCGCTTTGTTGTTCTAGAACGAAGGAGACGGTGCCTGGCCCCTGGCTGGAAAGGAGCACGGAAAGAATCCTGAAAAAAAGCTTTTTCAAAGTTTCTGTCTAGGTGAAAATGCAAGGAAGAAAGGGCTGTGACGGGCGAGCCAAAGAAAAGCACGAAGGCACGAGCCCCTGACTTTGCAAAGTGGCTGGTGGCTTGCAAAAAAGCAAGCCAGGCTGCTTGGGGGTGACACCGACCAGCCTTTGCAAAATGCCAGCGCTTGTGTGTTGTGACCCACCCAGGCATCGCCCCTTGTGTACCTGTTCAAGAGAGATTGCCAACCCCTGCCCCGGGCCCGGCACCATGCAGGAAGCGGCAGGACAAACGAACAGAGGGAAACGAACCCAAACAATGAACAAAATCCACCTTCGCAACCAAGCAGGGTAGGGGTGGATATGGAGGCAGACACAGGAAGCCAGGAAACCATGGGGTGTTATTGTTTGTGACACAGTATTATAAGCAGTTACTTGTGCTTCTTTGTCCCCATGACCCTGAACCAGCCCTGCAATGCAGTGGCACCCTCCTGGCCCTGCTGGCAGGTGGAGGGCCCCGCTGTGACCCTGCTGAGTTAGGGGGAACAGCCTCGGGTGTAATCTCAGCTTGTCTTGCACAGAAGCAAGGCAAGTGGACCGACTTTTCCTTCTTGGGCGTCGTACCCATTTATTCAGGTAGTTCTGCACACTCTGAAAGGCATCCTTGAAAATGTCCTGTGACCTCTAATTCAACATGGGACTCCTCGACCACGTCTTTCAAATTCTGCATGGTGTCTCGCCCTTCCTCGAGGATGGCAACCTCCTTACGCCGGGACTCACGGAGTTCGTCCCACCAGGCAGCTTCACATGCTCTGGCTACTAAGGACTCTGCCAAAGCCTTGAGCGAGGGTTCGCAGGACCGTCTTTGCTTGCAGTGCTCTGCTGAAGTGCGAGCGGGGCGCCGTTCCCGGTGGCTATGGGTCATGGTGGCTGATAAAGAAAAAAGCAATGGTTGGCTTCCCCCCAAGGGGAGGAAAGTGCACACCCCTACCCCCACCCCCACCATGCAGTGCACAAAATGCTGGCAGGCACGGAAACACCCCGCAACGTAGGAGTACTCGCTCCGGGAACAGGTCCATGGCTGCCACTGCCCGTGCTAGCTGCAAAAAATTAATTAAAGCAGATCATTAGCTGTCAAGCCTGGCCTCCACCACCACGGAAAGGACGTGGCGACCCCCCTACAGCAACACATGAATTTCTCCCCCTTCCCCCCGGGTCCCCAAACCCAACCAGCACAAACCCGGGCATTGCCTGGCAGTGGCAAGAGGCGCATTACAAGAGACTTACATGGTCCAGCATGTTCTTGGGTCTCGGGAACAGTACATGATGCATTAGCTGCGTGGGTTTCTTCCTGACCCTCCACTTCCTCTGCTTCATCATCCGTGCTACTCTGTGGACCGGAGGGGCTAAGTGGCACTAAGTGTAAGGTGACCGACGGTGTTTCCTGCCACTCATGGTCGTCATGGAGCAGTCTCCGAACAGCTGAGACATGCTCATGGTTTCACCCTCAGGAGGGCCTGCTGCCGCCGCCTCCTCCTCCTCCTCCAGCCCAACCCCGGTGCTGAAAGCCTCCAAATCCGGGGTGTTGCCCGCATCCTTGGACAGAGCGATGGGCAGCTTGTCATAGAAGCGGGCAATTGTGCAGCCTGCCCCAGAACGAGAGTTCGCATCTTTGACTTTGTAAAGCGCTGATCTCAGTGACTTGATCTTGCACCAGCCCTCGCGCCTGCACGCCTTTTGCCATCTCGACATAAACAGGCTTATTCCTCCTGCTTTCCAGCCTGTCTAGGATCCTTTGCTCCCACCAAATGTCGATTAAGTCCTCTAGTTCTTCCCGGCTCCAGTTGGGTCCATGGGCGTTGGAGGTATCAGCCTCCTGGCCTGCCGGCTCCATGCTGCTGGCCTTGGCTTTCTGAGACCTGGCGAAGCGGTTCATGGTCAACAGCACAAGCGATTTGTGAAAGGGGGCTGGCAAATTTGTGGGGGTGCCTTTATGCTCAGGCTTGCAGGAGGGTCTGTCTGGGAAACTTCCAAGGATAGTGAAGTCAATACCTGTGCAGCCCAGGTGTACTCGGGTATATCCTCCCCTTCTTCAGTTGAAGGGGCTTGTTAGCTGGCAGGTGTGCTGTGGGGGAACTGCAGACCGCTCAGTCTCCCTCCGTCCCTATAGCACCAGGCCGGGCCAGGCAGGGGACTTAACTATATACACATGTATTTACATTAACTTAGCACAAGGGAAAGAAACGTGGATATAAGCATATGTTCTCTCTCTATATATAGGATATCTAAACAAATAACATAAACAATACCCTCTGGGTACCTTACACCAGTGCTCCAGATACAGGTAAGTCACAGGTAAGTGATCTGAAAGAGATAAACCCCAAACTAAACATAGGTAGCTAACAGATAAACTACAGCTAAGTCTCGGTGAACAATAAATCAGGCACAAATAATACAACGAAACAAAAACACAAATAAACAAAAATACAAGTAAACAACAGGTGAAACAATAGCACCGGGGGTCCCAGCAGAGCCCTAGGACTCCACTTATCTACTCATTTACAAACATGGAAGTTCACAAAATATAAGGCACAACGTCACACCACTTACGGCGCAGTAATCCCAAAGATAAACTTAATCCCAAGGGGAAACCTCAATGCCCTTGTTGTCCCCAACGGACAGTGTGAGTTCGTGCCCGGTGCGCTATTGCCAATGAACACACAGGGGTGGAGGATCCAACTTAATCTTTATGGTTTCCAGTCTGCGCAGAGAGGGGTGCTTGGCAACCGTTTGCAAAGCAAGCACCCCCGCTTTCTACCTTTGGGTACCTTTTATACATATGTTTGCAAGTGTATCGCTCAGTGATTGGTTACAAGCCACTGACATAAGACGTTCTCTACTGAGCATGTCTCTATACCTATGTTTTAGCCATGTAATTCATTTGCATACATATATGTTCCATTAACATACTTTTGCCCTGCCCAGGGATGTGATTTTTAGCATTATAATGAGACCTTTTTCTGAACTTCTTGCTATCTTACAAGTGTCAGGGAGACATTATCCTGCTGGTGTTAGGGAGGCATTCCAGGAATCCTCCGCATCCCACACGCTGTGCTCTGCAAGCATCTCTTAACACACACATGCCACACCCCTCCCAGCATCAGTAAGTTGCCTTAAGTATTCAGTTAGATATAGTTTGCAAAAGCTAGATATACCATAAAAAAGATTACATAAAAAGATTACATCACCCTCGCACTTTTCCCAAGCCCTTCAAGGAAGCTGGTAAGTTCAGGGGGGCCCTCCCAGCGGGACCTCCACTTTCAGGAGCACTTAACTAACCAGGGGGGACTCCCCCTGCCCTGTGGGAATCCTCTTTTCCGGCAACTCATGGTTCCCAGGCCTGGAGGGTGGTCCTCATCCTCTGCACCAAGCTGCTCTCTTGCCTGAGGTGGGCTTTGTGGGGGGGTGCTGTCCCCTGGAACAGGGCCCTGCTATGCAGGGCTTCTGTGGCCTCTGGCTCGGCCCTGTCTGCTGCCTCAGTAGCCCGGTCACTGTCTGGCTCCCTGGACTCAACATTTTGCTATGGGTCAGAGGCCTGGGCTGCCTTGTGCAGCACCAGGCTCGGCCCGCTCCCGGACCTCCATGCAGCGCCTTCTGCACCGAGCTCCCAGCCTCGCTCCGGGGGTTGAGGACCTGAGCTGCCCAAGCGCTCCAAACATCCTGCTCTGTGCACCGGGCTGTGCGCCGTGTCTCTGGCCGCACGCCAGAGGTTGCAGACCCGAGCGGCTTCATGCCGCTCCCAGGGTCTGGACACGGTGAGCTGTGCTGCACGCTGAGAGCTTGACCGCTGGAGCTGTCCACCATTCCCCGCTGATGGAAGTCTTCAGGGGCATTTCCGGGCTGCTGCTTCACCCTGCCGAGCAGCTCTCCTCAGCTCTTCTAAGCCCCGCTCTTCTCTCTTCTCTGTCCCGGATGTGTCCCCCTCATGTTGGGTCACCGACCCGCAGAAGCTGGTTTTTAACAACCGCCTGCGCAGTTGCAGGATGGCTGTGGAAGGCGCGTTTGGCTGACTGAAAGGACGATGGAGGGTGCTTACGTGCCGGCTCGAGATGGAGCAAGAAAATATAATGGCCTTTATTGTGGCAGCTTGTGTGCTGCACAATGTCTGTGAGAGCTGCGGAGAGGTTTGCAAGGACTCGTGGGAAGAAGAAGCGCGGCGGGCAGTGGACACACAACGGACGTGGGGCAGCAGCACGTGGGCCGAGGAGATATCCTCGAGGAGAGGCTGGTCGGGCAGCCCTTGTCTGGCAGGATACATTGCTAACAACAATCCCTAGTGCTTTGTTCTAAAATAAATTCATTTATTTTACATTTTAAATCTATGCTGTCTACAGGGGTGTGCGGTTTTGCGTACGGGGGCAGAAAGGAGGACGGTCAGGGGAAAGGGGAGGAAACTGGACTGGGCTGGGGGTTTGCTGCTTCCAGACTGAGTGCTTTGGGGGAGGCACCGTCACCCACGTCTGAATGAGCCCCCCGCCACGTGGGTGAGATGGATAGCTATTATAGCTCGGGGGCACCAAGCTGAACAGCAAGCCGGATTTTGAAAAACATTCCAAAAACATGTATAAAACAATTCACAACAGCTCCGAAAGCCGTACGTGGCACTACACAAACAGACTGACAGTGCACCTGGGCAGGGAACGGGAGGGTTGAAATGGGAGCCCCCATCGGAAACTGTACGAATGAGCTCAGGCATGCTGGGAAATGTAGTAAAAAAAAAAAACCAGAAAAAAAAGCCAGAAGAGCTCGTCACCAGCAACATGGACAGCAATCGCCAATCACCGAGGCGGCAATGAACACCCACCCCCTCGCTACTGTTATGATACCATAGCCCCCCTGTTACTCTTATAATCGTTATCATAGCAGCTATAGTTAATTAAAGGAAAAAACCTCCCATATATTTGTAGCATGGTGGGATGGGCAGGGAAAGGAACGGGAGGGGAGGATTCACGCAGCTTGTCTTTGGGATTGGCATGGGGTCTTTGGGATTGCATACTGACGGAGAGAGACCAGACCGACCTTGCATAGGCGGGTGCAAGGGAGAAGGATTTTGGGGTGACCGTGCCCGGGGGAGACTCCCATGGAGAGTCCGGGGGCGAGGACCGGGGAAAGACTGCACAGTTACGGTGCGGTGGTTTCTGTAGCATGCAAGGGGGTGATGCAGCTGCTTCGTGTCCTGTTCATTTTTGGGGGTCCTATTTATGCCTGGCTGGACTTGGGACTCTGGCGTGGGACTCACCCTTGCACACCTGGGGCTGGTGTGAGGCACTGTAGCTGTTCTGACAGTGCACGCTGCCGTGAAAGGAGCCTGTGTACCCCTGGGAGGAAGCGTGCAGGGAGGTCATGGCAGAGCTCTCCTAGGGGACCCCCCCTCAGCTGTGTCCATGATCCCAGACCACCTTTGTCCTGGAGGCTGTAACTCAAACCAGAGGACCTGGGTGTTAGCCACACCCTGTACGCAGTTTAATGCCCCTCAGGGGTGCTGGATGTTGCCTCCAGCCCAGGCTGGGGATGGGGCTGTGCCGACCCTGCAGGAGATGGAAGGGGAGGAGGAAACCCTTGGGCAGGAAGCAACACCACATTCTTCACACTCTGAACAGGTCAAGAGATCCAAGAGGACCCAGGGGAGGAGGCGACGAGTGCTCGTCATAGGCGACTCCATCCCGAGAGGTATGGAGGGGCCCATCTCTCGCCAGGACCCCTCAGCACGAGAGGGATGCTGCCTCCCTGGAGCAAAGATTCGGGATGTGACGGAGGTAATCCAGGCCAGGATCAAGCCCACCGATTACTACCCCATGGTCCTAGTCCACGCGGGTACTAATGATGCGGCCAGGAGAACCCCCGATCACCTGATGGCGGACTACAGTGCTCTGGGCGGCGTGCTGAGGGAGTTCGGTGCACAGGTGGTATTCTCTTCCATCCTACCAGCGAACGGACGCGGAAGACGGCACGAGAACTGCATCCGAGAGACCAACTGGTGGCTTCGGCAGCGGTGTCTCGAGGCAGGCTTCGGCTTCCTGGACAACGACCCGCACATCACGACGAGGGACATGCTCAGCTGGGATGGGCTTCACCTGTCCCCCAAAGGTAAGCGTGTGTTTTCTTCTAGGTTGGCGGATCTCCTCCGGC
>NW_005842747.1:119563-166674 GCF_000455745.1 Alligator sinensis
CCTATGCAGGGGGTCGGACTCGATGATCTATAGAGGTCCCTTCCGACCCTAACATCTATGAATCTATGAATCTATGCTCCTACTGGGACTTATACCCAGAGGGTCCTGGATAGAAGGTCTTGCTCCTCCACTCAGGGTCAGGCCAACGCTGCATTTGGGATCAGGAAGGTATTTGATCTCAAGGGGCATCTGGTCCAATGCCTAAGAAGATCAGCACTGCCATTGACTGGGTCAGACCATAGGGTCATCTTGCCCAGTGTCCTGTGTCACGCTGTCCGGTGTGCTCTGCTTGGTGTCTCCCCTGGGTGCACTCGCTCTGAGCCCATGACCCTCACTCCTGTCCCTATTTTGTCTTTGAGTTGTCCCAAGAAATCAGTCATGTGCCTTTAGTAGCCCCCATCACCAAGGGGGGCCTTATATTTCGACCTGGTGGTCTTTGGCCCACTATCCAGAGTGGCAGAGCAACAGGCCTGGGTTACACAGGGGCTTGAAAGGCGAGTGATCGGGGTCTGAGCAGGGTTTTCCCCCGTTCCTATCTGCCTTGCAGCCTCCAGTATTTCGGGTCCAGGCAGTTCGGACTCAGAGGCCGTGCCCCTCGCTCCCTGCTCCAAAGCGACCGATGCCCCTTTCCTCCAAGGATGCATCTCTGATGAACAAACGCTTGCAAAGAAGAACTTTTGCAGCTCTTTGAGTTGGTCTAATAAATGATATAGGATTTACCCAAAGAACCTCGCCTGCTTATGTCTGGCCACAACCTATACTTCTGATCCTGGTTTGAATCTGGCTAAGCTGCCAGCTTCCACCACCTCCGGTGGCAGCAAGTTCCACACATTAATGCCACGCGGGTGACAGCGTACTTCCTGGTGCCAGTTTTAAATTGTCGGCCTGCTCGTTTCGTGCTGTGACCGCTCTTTTTTGTCTGGCGAGAGTCAGGCAATCATAATCATTCTCTTCTTTATCATCTGGGCTGATTTAGCCTGGAGAAGAGAAGACCGAGGGGGATTGAATAGCAGCCTTCACCCCCCTGCAGGGGGGTGCAAAGAGGATGGAGCTGGGCTGTTCTCAGTGGGGGCAGACGACAGGACAAGGAGCAATGGGCTCAGGCTGCAGCAAGGGAAGTTGAGGTTGGATATTAGGAAAAACTTTCTCCCTAGGAGAGTGAAACACTGGAACAAGTTACCGAGAGAGGTGGTGGACTCTCCTTCCTTGGAGGCTTGACGACCCCAGTAGACAAAGCCTTGGCTGGGATGATGTAGCTGAGGCTGGTCCTGCTTGGAGCATGGCTTGGACTGGATGTGACCTCCTGAGGTCCGTTCCCACCCTCGTTTTCTATCATCTGTGCTTCTTTATTCTCCAGCCTCCAGTGCAGGAGATCCCAGCGCTCCACTGCTGCTGCCTCCCCGCTCTGATACCAAGGACGTTTCCCGCAAGATCTCTTTCCTGTCTTATGAAGAAGCAAGCCGATCGTCTGCATGCCCCGGGGGGCTCGGATTCCTTCCAGTGACCTGATTTTTATTAATATGCACCACTGCACCCTGTGCGCTTGTCGAGCTTGCTGGCCCACGCTGGGTCTTCTGCCTCCTGCACATGCAGGAGCCCCGTCCCCTGCCTTTACCTGGGGCCGGGGAAAGGTGCATGCGTGCCATGTTTTGGGCACTGGGCCTGGTCGTTTGTGCTGCTTTAAGAGTAATTAGATGAGTTATTTTGGCTGGTGGGCCACATATCAGCTCCTCACTCTCCCAGAGTGCCCCTTGATCCCCTTTCCAACCTGCTGCTCTACTGTCTGCTCCCTGCCTGATCTGCCGCTCTACTTTCTGCTCCCTGCCCTATCTGTCTCTGTGTCCCAGCAAGGATGGGGCGTCCCGCTCACACTTCATGGGGGGCAGGGGCGGTTACTGCAGGTCAGTGGTGGTGGGGGGGATGACAACAAGACAGTCCCGAAAACGGACCCACCTCCCCCGCTCCTGCCTCGAGGGTCTTGCCCCAGCCCGGGGAGGAGGGGGAGACTCGGACAATGGATGCTCTGTCATCTGAGACCCAAAGCATCCCAACCCTTCCCCCATCCTGTCCAGTCCTTCCAGAGAGGAGATATATCATGAGGATGGGGAGGGTCCCTCCAGCAGGCATTTGGCTGGCTGCCCGGGAAGCCTGATAAGCCTGGAGGAGAGCAAGGGGGTGCAGGGGGAGGGTCCCGGTCCAGGGGTACCCACGCCCTGTTCCCAAGCCAGGCCTAGCTCCTCTGGGCAGAAGGCCCCAGCCCAGCTTCATCATCGCCCCCTCCCACAAATCCTGGGCAGCGATGCATGAACACCCCCTCCCCGCTTCCTGCCCTGCCCAGCTGCTCCTTCCAAAGGTATTTTTCTCTCTCCCTTAGGGAAACTTTCCATTGCTCTGTCAAAGGGGGTTGCACAGAGGAGTTTGTTTCAGAGCTGTAGCAAGGGGGGTGGACACAGGAGGGGGCTGGGGGAGGGCCCCCTGCCTCCTAGCTTCTTCCACACCCTCTTCTCCACCGTCCCCAAACAGGCTGGGGGGAGTGGGGGTGTCAGAGGAACCAAGGCTGAGCTGGGTCACCTCCACCCAGCCCCCTCCCAGCAGGTCAGGACCCCTGGCAGGAGCTGGGGGCAGCAGCCCTGCCAGAGGGATGCAGGGACAGCAAAGGCTATGAAGTCTGGCTTTACTAGCCACTAGCCCCCACGCTTCATCTCATGTCCATGTCCCTGGGCCCCGTGCTGATGAGCGTTGAGGCCCATGCCCTCTCCCAGCGGAGGTTTGCAAAGTCCTTGTCCCCAGCCTGGCGGCTGACCTCCACACCTCCCCTGTGTCTACAGCCCAGGGACCTACTGGAGTTTCATTAAACATTTTATTGCAGCTCAGGTACAGAAGCATAGAGGCTGCTGGCTGTTTGAATGGTTAAACGCCAGGTTTTTGGGCTGTTTGCAAAGAGAAAGGTGTCCGGAGACTTCCTCACTCCTTCCTCACCTACGATCCTCTCCTGTCCCATCAGCAGGAGCACTTGAGTTGTGGAGTAGCGAGTACGCAGGATTGTTTTCATAGTCTCATCATTTCTAGGGCTGGAAGTGACCTGAACAGATCATCAAGTCCGACCCCCTGCCCCAATGGGGGATCATAACACCTCAGCCAGATATCCGCTTTGGGACGGGCAGTAAGGCAAAGGGTGGCTGACAGCTGAATTCTTGGCTGGAGAATAAAAGACCAGCCTACAGGGGCTTTACCAAGAGACGTGTGTTTTTTTCTGATGTTTTTACTAGACCAGCTGTATCATTGGGACATGTTGAACAAGTTTTTTGGGGGTCACCTTGTGCCCAAAAGCTGGTCTAGCAGCTTTCCCAACTATGTAGTCAGTCCAATAATAGGTAGCACAACCCCCACTCCCGCTCCTTTCTTGTCTCAGGAACGTTTTCTGGACCGTCACAGCTCCAACCCTGCTGCAAAGACCTCTTAATCCATGCTGCAAGGTCCTGAGGCTGGGGTCCAAGAGGGAGACATGTCCTAGGGCAGTGATTTTCTACCTTTATAGACTCAACCCCACCTTGGAAAATGCCAGCTCTCAGCTTTCACTTCTTTCTTGACTATGGAAAAATACTAGAGCAATTCTTGTATGCAGAGCTCTGCCCAGGTGCCTTCTGTGGCTTACACCTTGGAGGGGGCTGCAGGGGTCTGCCTCTCCCCCGAGTCTCCCCTGAGTCTCTTCCCCTGGCTTTATTGGTGCTAAAACCTGCTCTTGAGAAGCTGGAGTATCTGGGGGAAGAGGAAGAAAACCGCACACTTTCACCATGCACCCGGTGGGTGCTCTGTGGTGGCTGCAAGGCAACGGCAGGTGTTACCTGGGTCACAGGTGAGCGGGTGGGCTGGCCACTGATAACAGAGGTGGGAGACAGTACGGTATAGGTACTGCCCCATAATACTGCCTGGGGAGACGGTGTGGGAGAGGGAGGGGGGCAGCCTGCAGACTGGCAGCAAGCCTTTCTGGCTTTACTGGGCTCTTCAGTTTTCCCTCCAGTCCATACCCCACATTTATATACGTCTTATTCTAACCACTATTCTCTGGTTGGTTTATTTAAATGTCTTTCTTTCCCTGAGACTTTGGGAACTGGACGGCACCAGCTTTTCGGTGGCCTTGGAAGGTGCCAGTGAGCTGGGAGTTATTGTTGTGAAAATTGCAGTTCTGGAAGGGAGGATTTCTTATCTCCTTTCTTCACCACCTGGGAATGCTGCTTGTCCCCAGCCTGTTTCCTTTTCACTTGGGCTTCTGACCTTCAGA
Organism: Alligator sinensis; assembly: GCF_000455745.1. NCBI lineage: Eukaryota > Metazoa > Chordata > Crocodylia > Alligatoridae > Alligator > Alligator sinensis. The sequence goes on from NW_005842747.1 coordinate 123,846, forward strand.
CACAAGGCTGCTTTTTTTTTTACATCTTATCTATGACACTGAGCACAACTATCTGCACCAAAGAAAAGTTGCATCTAATTCCTTGGGTTAACATTAAGGGCGACCTAAGTTAAAACCAGAACGTGCTGTGATGGGTTATCTATCTTAAGGCCTTGTATAATGTCTTCTCTCAGGCTTCTTGCTCTGTTTAATTTGATCTCGGTACTGGTTTTGCTGGACATATTGATTGCTTTCTTTGCTTCGCTGACTGGGCTAAGGGGCAATGTCCGCAGAGGGTCCCTCTGCAGTCACTCAGAAACAGGCTTTGGTGGTGGTGGTGGTACGAGGGCGGTCTATGAAGTGGAAAGGGTGGCGATCTTGATGAAATGGTGGCTTCGCCTCTTTGCACAAAGCACCGTCTTCTGGTGCACCCGTAACCCAGGAGCAGTAGAGAGAAGGTGGGTGGAGGGAAAGCTCCCTTGTATTGAGACGCAAGGCACTGTGGGATGCTGCTGGGCTCGCCGTTCCTCCACCATGTATTCAGAGAGCAGATACACACACGTTTGTCACAAGTGAACTTGCTACCTGTTTTTTTCAGGGGTATCTTTACTCTTTCAGAGCACCACATAGTAGGGCTCTGCTTTTCGTGTCCGCTCGGACTTTACTATATAGTCGAATCACAGAGAAGTGGGGCTGGAAGGGACATTGGGAGGTCACACATCTCATCCCAACCCCCTGCCCGAGGCAGGATTTTCCCTATTCAAACCATCCCGTACAAATCCATCACCTAAATTCCTAGTAAAACTCCTGTCAACCCTGACACAATACCAGACATCGCACCCGTCACTGCCACAGGGAAAGCAGGGAGGCCGCGACTGCCAAGGTCCTGCTTCTGTAAAAGGTTGTTCATACCCGCGTAAGAGATCTCAGGCAGATCCCAGACTTTACTATATACAAAACCCGGGGTTAGGAATGGGTTGCTATAATTACCAACAGTGGCCAAGTGGGTGTGCATGTGTCGGATGTTTGGGTTGTGTGTGCATGCGTATGTATGTATGTGTGTGTGCGTGTGCACATGCCCTAGATACCTGGGTTCTGCATTTGTGTAGGTGTGTGCGTGTCCCGGGTGCCCAGATTCTGTGTGTGTGCGTGTTTGTGTGTCCCAGATGCCTGGGTCCTATGTGTGTGTGCACGTGCGAGTGTCCCAGATGCCCGTATGATGACCTATGACGAATCCTCTGTCTGGACCCTTTCCCTCGTCTGGGGCCGGAGCCGTGCAGCTGCTCACAACCCGGCACTGATGGACGTACACTGCGACCCCCTCCCGGGTTGGGCTGGTCACGGTCCATTGCATGAGAAGCAGATTGCAGCTCTGCCCCGGGCCCTGGCCTCGTGCATCACCACCCCACGATCCCAATCCTGGCCCTGTCCCCGTCCCCATTGACCTGTACCGCTCCCGGATGCTGCTCTTTACCCGCATGCAGCCCCACCCAATCTGCCCGGCCAAGTGCACCCTGCTTGAGGGGGCCATTTTGGGAGTTTCGGCGGAGAGGAGGGGGGTGCTGACCCCTAAACTCCCTAAGTGTCCCTCCAGCCCAAATAATTACCCACCCCTGCTTTAGAGATACCTGATTTACTGATTTCCCTCTACAGCCTCCACTTCTACCTCTGTTGGACACAGGGCTGGGCCAATGGTCTGCGTGCGCTTACCAGTTCACACAGACCCTTGGTCTGACCTATAGGGCACTTCTTGTGTTTGATATGCTTATTACTGGTACACCAATCTGATTACCTTCCCCAAGAGTACACCTGGGGGTCACATTCGACCACTCCCTCACCTAGAAACATCACATTCATGAAGTCTGTTGTGCTCCTGTATGGACCAGAGGTTTCATAGTTTCATAGTGCTTGTGGTCAGAAGGGACCTAAACAGATCATCAGGTCCGACCGTAAAGTAATGTCTCCTGATGTCCAGCCTGAACCTGCTCTCTAACAACTTGTGGCTGTTATTCCTTGTTATCCCAGGTGGTGCCCGGGGGAACAGAGCCTCCCCTAATCCCCGCTGGTCCCCCCGGTGAGCTTGTAGGCAGCCACCAGGTCCCCCCTCAGCCTTCTCTTGTGGAGGCTGAACAGGTTCAGGTCCCGTCGCTTCTTGTTGTAGGGCCTGCCCTGCTGTCCCCAGATCATGGGGGTGGTCCTCCTCTGGACCCTCTCCATGCTGGCCACATCCCTCCTGAAGTGCGGCACCCAGAACTGGACGCAGTACTCCAGCTGCGGCCTGACCAGTGTCGCACAGAGGGGGAGGATCACCTCCTTGGCCCTGCTCGAGATGCATCTGTGGATGAATGACAAGGTGTGGTTGGCCTTCCTGACCGCGCCCTCGTGTTGGCGGCTCATGTCCATCCTGGAGTCAGCAACGACTCCAAGATCTATTTCTGCACCGTGTTGACAAGAAGGTTGTCCCCAGCCCATAGGTGTGTTGCAGGTTCCTTCTCCCCAGATGCAGCACCTTGCACTTGTCTGTGTTGAACTCCATCCTATTCTCATCTGCCCACCTCTATAACCTGTCTAGATCTAGCTGGATTCGGTCCCTCCCCTCCAGCGTGCCCACCTTGCCCCACAACTTGGTGTTGTCAGTGAATTTGGACAGCGTGCTTTCCGCCCCCACATCCAGATCGCTGATGAAGATGTTGAACAGTGCGGGCCCCAGGACTGGGCCCTGGGGGACCCCACTGCCCACATCCCTCCAGGTCGAAAGCGACCCGTCCACCACCACTTTCTGGGTTTCACCATCTAGCCAATTTGCCACCCATCTGACTGTGTGGGCATCAATATTGCAGTCACCAAGTTTTTTTAAGAGAAGGTGGTGGGAAACCACGTCAAAGGCCTTCCTAAAGTCCAGGAAGATGCCATCAACCCCCATACCCTCGTCCAGGGACTTTGTGGCCTGATCATAAAAAGAAACCAGGTTGGTCAGGCAGGACCTGCCCTCAGTGAACCCATGTTGGTTGCCCCTGAGCATTACCTCCCCTGCTCGGCCCTTGCAGATGTGCTCCTGGATAATTTTCTCAAAGGTCTTCCCAAGGACCGGGGTAAGACTGACTGGCCTATAATTGCTGGGGTCCTTCTTTCTCCCCTTCTTGTAAATGGGGACCACACTGGCCCTTTTCCAATCCTCTGGTACCTGGCCAGTGCCCCACGAGCGCTCATAGAGCCGTGCCAGGTGCCCCGCTATGACCCCCACCAATTCCCTCGGCACCCTTGGGTGAAGAGCATCTGGACCTACTGATTTAAACATGTCGAGCCCCTCCAAAAGTTCCCTAACTAGGTCGTCCCTGACCCCAGGCATGGTGGTGCCTCCCCTGGGTCCGTCCGTAATCCTAGTGGGGGAAATGTCCGGTCCCTGTTCAGGAATATGGAGGCAAAGAATTCATTAAAGGGGTCAGCTTTTTCATTTGCTGCAATCACCAGATTGCCAAACCTGTAGGACCCCACATTACCCGGTGCCTCCTTCTTACTTCTTATGTATTTGAAAAAGGACTTTTTGTTATCCCTAATTCTGGTCGCTAGCCCTGGCTCCATCTCTGCCTTGGCCTTCCTAACAGCCTCCCTGCAGTCCTGAGCAATGGAGAAGTAATCCTCCTTGGTGAAAGCCTCTTGCTTCCACTGTTTGTACACCTCCTTTTTTGCCCTCAGGCATCCCTGGATGCCTTTGCTGAGCTGTGGGGGCTTTTTAGCCCTCCTGCCCTCCTTGGTGTGCATTGGGACTGACTCCCTTTGAGCTCGGGGGATCGTCTCCTTGAGGAACAACCACCTGTCTCGGACTCCCATCTCATTGAGGCTCCAAGACCCCAATGCCTCTCCTACTAACCTTCTTAGCTCATTGAAGTCGGCCCTCCTGAAGCCCAGGGCTGCTGCCTTGCTGCTTGCTTTCACCACCCTGCGCTGGATGGTGAATCCCAGCAGGCGATGATCGCTGTCGCCCAGGTGGTCGAGCACCTGCAGAGCCCTCACCAGGTCGTTGCTTGTGGCCAGGACCAGGTCCAGCAAGGCATTTCCCCTGGTGGGGCTGTGCACCTCCTGGGTTAGGTGGAGGTCCTGTATCCTGGGTAGGAACCTACGTGAGCGGTCGGACCCGGCTGACTGCTCCTCCCAGCAGATGTCCGGGTACTTTAGGTCACCCATGATGACCACGTCCTTTGACTTAACTGCCTCTGTGAGCTGACCTGTGAATTCCCGGTCCAGCTTGTCCCCCGGCAAGGTGGTCTGTAGTAGATACCCACTATCAAGTCCTTTTCCCCACGACCCCCTTATATTCTTACCCAGAGAGCTTCATTTTGCCCCTCCTCTGACCCCATCCTGATTATTGAGGACGTGTATTGCTCTTTGATGTATAGCGCTACACCCCCCGCCTCTTTTCCCTGCTCTGTCTCACCTGTACAGCCTGTAGCCCTCGATGTCCGCTGCCCAGGCGTGGGTAGGAATCCCACCAGGTTTCCGTGAGCCCCACCAGGTCTGGGTTTTTGCTAGCCAGCAGGAGGGCGAGTTCCTCCAGCTTATTCCCCATGCTTCGAGCATTTGGTCTCGTGGCGCCGTCCGCGTCTGCTCACTGGAAGGATAGAAGAAAAAACCACCTGTGCCCCGTCTCCTTGAGCTTTGCCCCAGAGCCTTGTGGTCTCTCATGACGCGGTCCGGGTTGCCCCTGGCTGTGTTGTTCGTTCCCACGTGGATGAGGACCATGGGGTAATGATCAGAGGGTTGGATGAGGTCCCCAATTTGATGCCCGATGAGTTTGATCAATCACGGAAAGGGCGAGCTAGCTATGACAGGCCCGGGGTGGGGACAGAGTCCCCCCAAGAACAGGGGGTCCTGGCTCCCAGAGTGCTGCCAGCGTCGCTCCCCACCCACCCAGCTGGCTTTCAATCAAAATGACCACGCACCTGGCTCTTGCCTCGTGCATGGTTTGGGCACCTGTCCCTATCCCGGCCGTGGTAGTGTCCCGGGGAAGGCATGCTTCGACACGCGTCGTTAGAGGGCTGTGAGCAGCCCCCCATGCATGCCTGCTCCTGCCATGCCATCACCGTGCAGCACTGCAGACGGGCCCCTGCTCACACATGCAACCGCCACGGCCGGGCGGGGGGAAAGTTGGGGAACCCCAGACCCAGGCCCTCTTCATTGCCCTCCAAAGCAGCAGGGAAGGGCAATTCCTTTTGCAACTCCCTCCCCTTAGCCAGGCCTGGAAATCCCATAGCAAGTGGCCCCGGGGGCTTTGATCCTCTCTGCTGGACCAGAACAGGGATCGCTGTGATCCTAGCCCATCCTCACGAAGGGCACCAAGGTATTCGGGACCGTGAGGAGCCTCTCTGTTCAGGGCTGGATTTGATGATGCCTCTGCAGCAGCTCGGACTGGGGGGTACGTTGGGCAATGCCCCCCCCAGCACACACAATGCATCTAGGGACAGTTAATGTCTTGGTCCCATGAGACAGGAGGGGTGGGAGCATGGGAAGGAGTGGGGGGGGGCATCTTTCCTGCACTGCAACCAAAAATCAACCTCCTCAGCTCTTCCTGCTCCCTCCTCCCTCTTTGATAAGGGCAAAGGTAAAAGCTTTTCATCTCCAGCTTGTTTCTGTGCAAGTCAAGGCCAGGGCAGTGCTGGAGAGAAACTCCTCTAAGGGCTTCTGGAGAAGCTAGGGGATGGGGTGGGTCCTCCGCCTGTAATGGGTGGGTGGGAGGTGGGTGTTGATGGTGTTTCCTTAGGGCACTGTGCAGAAGGGGGTGGTGGACCCCCAGTGCAAGACCGTCCCCTACTGCTGCCCCCTTAGTCCTGCTCTCCTGGGGGCTTATCCAGGCAGCCAGACAAGCCAAGGAAGGCCAGCCTACCTGCGGCGTGCAGCGGCGAGGGGCTGGCTAACCCACCCCTCCACAAACCAGGGGTGAGGGGAGAGAGGGCCCATAACCTGGGGGCCTGGTAATTGCAGGGGAGATCACAGGGAGCTCCTGGAGCCTGGTGGGTGTCAGATCCCAGCCAGGGGTGTCCTTTATTGCCACGATTGCCCCCTCCGCACCCACCTTGAAAAGCCTCCCTGGGGAAGGGGGCACGAGGCAGGGACGCCCAGGTCAGCCCCTAGCTGAGAGCTGGAGGCAGGTCTCAGGGTCCCCCGAGAGGCAGTGTTAGCAGCACCCGAAGCACAAACAGCAAGGGCACTTGCCGTGTGTGTGCACGTGCATGCATGTGTGTGCATTGTGACTCATAGCATCCCGGCAATGGTGCCCTCGTGCTTCCTAGTGTAGCAAAGACCAGCCCTCACCGCCCGTCTCTTGTCAGGAAGCCCCTCTTTAGGAAATCCTGCCCCTCCTTTTCTCAGCTCTCTTTATCATGAAGCAAAGCAATAAATTTGTCCTTTAATACATATGTTATAAAATAAGTTGTTTATATTATTATAATAGGCCTTTGAAAAGTATTTTATACGATATTATTATTCCCTTTTAGATTATATTTTAGACCATATTCATAGGCTGAGACCTGGGTGCTACGTGTGTGTGTGTGCGTGTGCATGTTGGTGACTGCACGCTCATCCTGGCGAGGAGCGGGCAGCAGTCCCCCACCGGGGTCAGTGCTCGGTCCAGTACTTTTCAACATCTTTATTAATGATTTGGATGGGGGGTGAAGAGCTCACTGGCCAAGTTTGTGGATGACACCAAGTTATGGGGAAGCATGGTCATGCTTGAAGATAGGTTACAGATACAGACGGACCTAGACAGGCTGGCAAGTCGGACTGATGGGAACCAGATGAAGTTCAACGTGGAGAAATGTAAAGTGCTCCACCTTGGGATGAGCAACCCCCAACACACCTACAGGCTTGGCCACACCAAACTGGCCGGCTCCACAAATGAAAGGGACCTGGGGGTAATAACAGACCACAGGATCAACATGATCCGGCAGCACGATGTTGTAGCCAACGGGGCAAAAAATACTCTGGCATGCATCAATTGATGCATCTCCAGCAAAACCGAGGAGGCGATTCTTCCCCTGTAGTCTGCACTGGTGAGACCAAGCTGGAGCACTGCGTCCAGGTCTGGGCACCCCACTTCAACGAGGATGTGGACAAGCTTGGTGCAGGGGGCTGGACCCGATGATCTTCTGAGGTCCCTTTTGGCCTTACAAGCTATGCATCTATGAATATTGTCTTCATTTCTATATTCTATTTTATTATGCATGTCTGTATTTTATTGTTCACATATTCCCGCTACACTTTTGCCATAGCATCCTGTGTCTCACATTTTATTTATGCTTTACATTTTATTTTATACTCTACCTTAGCTAATAACCTTGTAATATTGAAACTGTAGTGAACTGCAAGTATGTATGAGTCAGTAGGTAATTGAATGACAAGCAGGGAATGCAAAGCAAGAGCCTCTGGCTATTAATTGCCTAGCCAGAGGAATTCACCATTACAAAACTCCATTGGACAAGCCATTGTAAGCTAATCAAGCCAAGGAACTGATTCCTGGAACCTGCAAGGACACAGCCATCGAGTCCGTCAAGTTGAGGGTGGACTCCCAAAACTGCACCATCGGGAGGGACCCCCAAGGACTGTGACTGACCGCTGTCACGCGCTACTCAAGACCCACGTGGGACAGCGACCGCCACACTGGGCAGCCATGATGATGCTGGGGATGTTCATCTTGGAGTCAGTAATGATAATGCATCATCGTGGTCATTTAGGAGCTCTGCTGACAAGACCTCCTCTCCTCGTGGCTCCCAGGGCTAGACCACCTGCCCAGCTCAGACCCTGGCCCCCTCTGGTCAGGTGAGTCTCTAACCAACCCCCACGCCACCTGTCTCTCAGGTAGCTTCTCCCCTTAAAATGGCAGGTGCAATGACACCACAGTGCCCTGCAACAGCAACCTATATCCAAATTGCCCTAGAGCCAAGCAAAAGGGTTACAACCGAGTGAGCAAAGCAGCTTCAGTGCCATGCACCACATTACACTATCACCAGGAGGGGATCAGCACTTAAGTGGTGTTTGGCGGCAATAAACGAATATAGCGGGGGCAGTTCAGAGTTCCCGGGGGCACTACAGGAGATGAGAGGGTCAGAGATCAAAGAGAGAAGAAAAAGGAGCTCCTTGAAGCCAAAGGAGCACCGCAGCCTAAGGACGGACTGATCGGATGATGGTATAACTGCGGCGGGACAGGATACCGAGAGGTGAGAGACGTGGGACACTTACCTTTGTTGTCTTTGGACCCAGGGTCGACCCCAGAGAGAGGGATGCAAATGCCTGGAAGAAAAAGGAGGAAACAAAGTCAGACAATGAGTCCTTAGATGATTTGCCGCAGGGCAGGGGAGATGAAGGATCAGTTTAGTTACAAGCCGACAGTTTGCCGGATTTCACGGGGAGCACTAAAATAAAATGAATTCTCTTTTACTTTCATAGTCAGGCGGTTAATGACATAATTTCTCGTTGGGGAAATAACTATATTATATTTACATCACACGAGGCATGGCAGGATAACCCCAAAGAGAAGTCATTCTTTGATCAACCCCGACCCAGCCACAGAGAGCCTTGCACAAGTGTAACCACACTGGGTGGCCGTGATGCCCCTAGAGCCCCCTCATTGCCTTAAGGGCTAATTGCTCTTACTTCAATCCTGGGGAAACTCTTTGAGAAGATTATCAAGTAGCACATCTGTGATGGGCCAGCATCGGGGATGATGCTCAAGGGCAACCAGCACGGTTTCACTAGGGGCAGGTCCTGTCAGATCAACCTGATTGCCTTCTCCGATCAGGTCACAAAAGCACTGGATTCAGGAGTCGTGGTGGATGTAGTCTTTCTGGACTTCAGCAAGGCCTTTGACACTGTCTCCCACCCCATCCTCATTTTTTGACTCTGGAAAAATGATAGAGCCATTCTTGTATTGTAAAGAACTCAGAAAGCCCGCAGCGAGGCTGAGTGTTTCCAATTCCTAGATGAATCCTTGGGGTTTATCTTGCGCATCGTGTTTGCGCACCTCATGGGGCTAATGTTGTGTTTCATCCTGCGGTATCCTTGAAAGGATCTCTAGGCACCCCAGCGGGCTGTGTCCCCCGGTTGGGAATCACTGCAAGGTTTCCTTACAAAGTCCAGCATCTTTGCATGGTTGGCAGCTCTGAAGGCTTGTGCAAAGGGCTCGGGGTGGTGCAGTGCAGGGCGCAGGCATGACTAGCAGTTTTGGTGCCCTGAGCAGGAAAGCTGGTTCTGCTACTGATGTGGGGCTGCCTTTCTGGAACAATGACGCCCCTCGGGAAATCTGCCCAGGGTGACCGGTTCTCCCATGTGTAACCTCGACTGCTTTTGGTCTCTGAGGGCGCTTGTACACGCTGCGTATTGTTTAGGTTGAGCATTCCCAGGGGGCCAGCACCGCGCAGACTCTCCCACGAACTAGAGCAGGGTAGCAGTAGTCGTAGCACAGTTGGGTTCAGGCAACAATGGGGCAAGAGGCTTGGGGCTGGCGGGGTGCAGCAGGCCTCTGGATCTCGGCCTCCTCCCAGAGCGCTGCACCCGGCTCCGACGGGACGCACAGCTCCTTGCACTCTCCAGTGAGTGTGCTCTGGCTTTGGAGCATCAGAGCAGCCTCCCGGGCAATAAAGGGGCAGCTCCGGATGGAAGGAGCTCGGGGCCGGCCCTGCCCAGTTGCGCAGGGCTCCCTAGGGTAGAATATGGGCCCAGTCATTCCCACCTCTATGATAAAGGGGTAGGGGGATGAAAACTCATTTGGAGCCAAATTAAAGTCTAAGCTAAACCAAATGGTTCAGCCAGGTACAGCCATTACACTTATTGCACAGCAGGTGCCCAGAAGGCGCTCTGCAGCTGTGACCAATAGGCAGTCAGGGCACAGAGCGCCCTAAAAATGGCAGATCCTGCTCTAAGATAACCCTGGATGGATGCGCTATCGGACTTCAGCGCTGTAGGTCCTCCCTCCGGTTAGCATGGCTCCACGCGAACACAGAAAACGGCTCGTTGCTGAATTTCTCTTATTGTCATGGGTGGAGGTGAGCAAGTGCCGAATGTGGGTCTGCTGCTATTTTAGGCTCAGAGAAACTAGGACCCCTTCTGCTCACAGTTAACTAGTCTTAAGGACTAATTCATCTGCACTGATTTCTGGCCATGGGCAAGTTCCCTCATGGATGCGAGGCTTTTGACATAACCTCGAGTTTAACTCCTGGCTATTTAACAAGGCTCAGCATGGCAGCAAGGTAAATTTGGTGATGAAAATGGCCTCTAAACCCAGTCTCTACCAAGGTATTTAGTAGTTCTGTAACACTCACATTGTATTGTGCTGTTCAAACGCTGTTACAGAGCCCTGAGGTAGACGGGACCCCCGACTCTTATTACTATAACAAATATACTTGAACATGCCCAAGTCATAGGAAGTGAGGGATGAAGGTCACATCTAGTCCGACCCCCTGCTCCAAGCAGGACCAGCCCCAACTCCCTCGTTGCCCACCTACCATCGCGTTTGGTGGTCCCTGGCTGTGATGCCTGCAGTGGCATGATCCTCTCTCCCGTGCAATGTTGGGGTGTCTCTGTTGCATTGCATGTCATAGCAGGACAGCCAGGGCGGTGCCTGCAACCATCTCTGAACTAACATCCCTGGGCTAATTTCTTTCAACACACGTGTTCCCAGGCAGCGGTTTTGCTTTGGGGGCAAAACGGCATTTCCCGTGGGGGGAATTCCCACCTGGTCAGTCTTGGCATGCTGCTGTCTCCTCTCCCTGTCCCACAATGCCTTTCCAGGGGTACAGTCATGGACTGTAGGGCTGGACAAGCCTGGAGAGGTCTCTTTGTCTGGAGTCCTGCCGGAGGTGGCACTGACACCGCTCTCTCTTCATCCGCCTGTAACCATAAAATGCGCAGGAAAAAAAGGATGATAGGAAAGTCCACCAGCCCGAGTGTGTGCACATAAGGTTTTGCATAACGACCCAATGGTGAGCACTTTATTATGCAAATAGCCTGCCCGTAGCAGTAGAAATCACTGTGGCAAAGATAATAAATATACAAGTGACAAAAGTCATAAAAAGTTTGGGAACAAAGAGCCACTGGACTGTCCCCTAACTGTCACGACAGGACAGGGAGCAAGACTGGCTTTGCAAGTGGGGGTCATTGTGGCTGCTTTGCTGTGGGATTGTCCGGGGCCCGGGGCAGCAGGAGATCCATGGGCACATATCAGAGATGGCATTTTGTTTGCAGGGTGTGGGAAGCGCTGCTTTTCTTTCCCTCCGGACTCCGGGCTGAAGGGGAAGAACCGCAGCACCAGGTACAGAGAGACAGAGCTGCTGATTTCCTCCGGGCCTGGAGGGTTCCCGATGCCCTTGCTGCACGCAGGAGTGGACTTTGCTTGTTGCCGCAGGATGGTGCGGGGGCCAGTGGGATAAATGGGTCACCACGGGAAGGGGGGCAGGTCCGGCAGGCTCGGGGCCCCCCTAGCCATGTGGATGGGGTGGCCAGGGATGCCTCCCCCCGCGCACACCTTGGCTCTCGCTCTCCCTTCGAGCATCCCTTGCGGGTGACAGGACCAGGGCCGGCTGTGCTGTGAGTCCGACCCCACGCAGCAGCACTGGAGCCCTTGCAGGCAAGCGAGCTCCTGCCTGTGGCTAGGCACAGCCCTGCCTGGGGAAGGGGTGGCAGGCGGCCTGCTTCCCTCGCTGGTAGGGAGCCGGCGTGCGGGCTGCCGGGGGCTGTAGTCCCCCCTCGCTGGATGCCAGCTGGCTCCACGCGGAGGGAACTACAGCTCCCAGGCGCGCTGTGCTGGAGGGTCGTGGGGCCCAGGTTTGAAGCACTGAGCAAGTGAGCGCGGGCTGCTGCCTCTCCGCTCGCAGCGGCTCCATCCCCGCAGAGGTGCCGTGCACAGAGGCGAGGGGAGGGCGAGCAGAGCCCTCCCTGCCCAGGTGGCGAGCAGGACACGAGGGTCTGCCTGGCTCTCACCTGGGAAAGCAACATGTCTGACAGGACGGATGCTGCCCAGGTAAGGATGGGTTGGGGGGTCAGCAAGGGCCTGTTTGCACTGAACGCCCCGGGAGGAGTTCATCTGAATTCACTTTGAAGCGGGGTAGCAAACCCGGCGCGAACAGGCAGGGCGCTGGCCTCCCTCCGGCTCAGCTGCCTTGGCTTCGGAGGCCAACTGGGATGCCTTGAACTGGAGGAGAGGGGGTCTGATGCAGTCACGGTCTCGGCTTCCAGCTCGGTCGGGACCTGAGAGTCCCAGCGAGGCTGGAGACGGGCTGCAAGGTGCTGCTGGGGTGTATGAGATGGGTCTTGTCCAGCCCTGGGGTTCGTGTCTTTGAATTTGAGCTTCCCCAGCAAGAGCGGATAGGACCCTGGTCACTTCTTGCCCACCTGCCTGGCTGTCAGCCCTGCGGTGGCTGGAGCTAGACGGGCAGGGACAGAGACAGGGCTCGGCGTGTGCATGGCTTGAGGGCTCTCCCGAGGGGTGGAGAGGCCGAGTGCCCTGGAGTTGATCAGGATAGGGGGGTCCTGGCCAGGTCTTCCTCAAGGAGAGGGCTTGCCTGGACCGTCCACGGGGCAGCTAGGAGCTGAGCATGTTTCGGTAGCAGGTGCCAACCTGTGCCAGGCTGGGCACAGGGCTCCCTTGTGAAGTCTGGTCCTGGGCGACTCGCTGGCTTTTACCCCGGATTTGTCCTTTGCTGCAGAACTTCCTTTGCAGAAAGCCTTTCCTCTCCCATTAAGAGACTGCCCAGGGGACTGTGATTAGAGCTAATTAGCCCTGCCTGGTAGGATCTCGTGGGGGCTCGTGGGTTGTGTTGTGCAGCTTCTAATGGCATGTCGGAGGGGACACAGCTGTGTGAATGGCTCATGCTGAATCTGGCGGATGCCCCAAAGGGCCCACGAAACAGCCCGTCTGCACGCCGTGCCCGGGACAGCCCTGCTCCGCGAGCAGCAAGGAACTCAACTGGAGCAAAATGTCGTTTTGCCGGCGCTTGTGAACCCCGGCAGGGGAAGGTGCATAGTGTTGGGATGCTGAGTCTCCATCGGGCAGGACTTCTTCCATCTCCCCAGTACGGCATTAAGCACCGTGCAACCCCCAGGGCCCCTGAGTGCCTCCCCGCAGCTTTCCCGGGCTATCCACGCGGCAGCCAGGAGCTGAGGGCATTTCGGTAGCAGGTGCCAACCTGTGCCTGCAGTTTGCACCATGCTGGGGGGAGCCCAGCTCTCCTGAGCGCACCAAGAGGCTGCAGAGAGGCCCCTGGGAAGCTTAGAAGGAATGCTGCTGGCAGGACCCGTGGGATCTTTTTTGCACCATGGCAAGCGGGTGACGCCACGTTGACTCCCTGCATCGGTCCTTTCTCACCCTTGTATGGCTGCATAAATAAATGCGACGCAGCGAAGGCTGGCAGCAGCTGCAGGTCCTGGCGCAAAGCCTGCGGGCTATTCAGAGCTGACAGGTGCCGGCGCCTGTTCAGGGGCTAGCAGAGACCGGCCTTTTCAGAGGCTTTGCCTAAGTGAGGCGTGAGCTGGGTGTCCTCCCCAGCCCCCCCAGCTCGGTCGCCCTGCACATGTCCTGCCTCCCCCGTCCCCTCTGCCGGGGCAGCCGCGCCCCGTCCCTGCGCCCAGCCGGACCCTGCATGGAGGGGCACGATGACCGGTATCTCTGGGAGCACCCGGCACCCCTGGGTTTTGCCACACCACGTGGCCCCGTTTCAGCTACCCAGGGTCCCTGGAAGATTGTGTGGCTACGTCGCAGAAAGACCAAGCTGCAATGGGGGTTGACCCCCACACGCCTCTTGCATTGGTGGTTTTCCCCAGACTCAGGCAGGGGCTGCGAGGATCTCACCATGCTGGTGGGAGATGACCTGTCCCCCCTGCTCCGTCCCTGTTGGTCTCTGCAGTCTCCCCATGGGCTGGGAGCAAGGGACAGCCTGATGCCATCTGGACCTGTGTGCTCATTAGGCGCTCGGATCATCACCCCGGCTGAGCGTGCGCTGGTCTCCCCATGCAGACAAGCCGTGGGGCGATGAGGATTTTTACCTGGACAGTGATGTGGGGCTGGCAGGGAGCTCCAGAGGTCCCATCTAGTCCAACCCCTGCCACAGGCAGGTTCATCCCTGTGCAAATCGGTCCAGACAAACCCCGTGTCTGACCTCCGAGCAGCACGCCCCAGTCACTCCTGACATACCAGGCATCACCCTGAACCTGCCCCAGGGAAAGCTGGGGGTTGCAGCTACCGATGTCTTGTTGCTCTAAGGGGTGTTAATGGAAGCCCGAGAGACCCCAGGCTGAGGCCGTGTCCCCGCTGCAGAGGAAGGCGTTGTGCCCCCACGGATGTGTGAGTGGGCAGTGCCGGGCTGGGGGTGTGCAAACACGCCACGACTGTGCCAGGCCTTGGGGAGAGCTGGCTTGGAGCAGGGGGCATAAGGCAGCTGGGACAAGGGATGGTTGTACCGAGTCTGGGCTCGGTGTGGATCTGCACATGCAGTCTCCTTGCATGGGTATTGAACTCATATGGAGGGGTCTGTCTCTATGCTCAGCTGCCTGGGACTCAGCTGAGTGCCTACAGGAAGCACTGCCGGAGCCCCCCTTTGCCCCGCAATGCCTGTCTTGCTCCCCATGCCATCCTCACCTTGTGGCTTGTAGGCACTGTCTGCTCTGTGCAGCTCCCGCGCATCCGCTGCGGCTCCGTGGGTGCTGGGGCTCAGCTGCAAGGCCATGCACCTTCTGGGACAGCCCTTCCCCAAGGTGAGAGCCCCCCTGCTCTGAACCCGACCCATTTTGCATGCGGATGCTGTGATGCGGTTGCCCGTGAGAGCCAGCCCTGGACAGCCCTTCTCAGTGCTATGGCCTTGCAAGTCGCTACTTGCCCCTGCTGGAGATGCGCCCATTTGTTGTGCAACAAAGACTCTCCAAACGCCCCTCAGCGCCGAGATGTAAAGCAGCTATATCCTCAAACAATAAATGATAGCCAGGAGCAGGCGTTACAGGTTTAACAGGTTATAGGTTATGGGCGCATACCAGGCAGACGGCTCCGGCCAGTGCCCGCTGCCCCTTGCATGCTAGACAGACTCCTGGTCTGACCCCGTGTAGCAGCTCCCATGTTGCATGCTCCAGGGGCCTGGGCTCTTTGCTCCGTTGCAGCCAGGTCTGGCGTGCCCAGATGCTGTGGCAATGGGCACCCCCACTGAGGCCGCTGCTTGGCTCTTTCAGGCCATACTTCTGTGCGTTGGGCTGGGGGTTTCTGCTCTTTATCTCAAATCGGCTCTGGGGATGCAGGTATGGGAAAAGCCCAGCTGCTCATGAGCGTGCAGCACCTGATTCCCGTGACCCCAGGTGGCGCGGCACACGCGGCCGTGCAGTAGAAATGGTCTCTGGGGCCCGTCAGGCATGCACACCTCTTCCTCTCTCCCTTCCTGGGTGCTGGACATAGAGGTTCCCAGAGGGGCAGGGAGAGGGCTTGGGCTGAGAGAGTTAATTTCCATCCTGCTGCTTTGCCCCTTCTTTGTAGCAGATGGGTGAGGGGTCTCCTAGGACCCTGGGAGCTGGGCCACAGCACGGAGCTATTCGAACCTCCGTTCAAGTCAGCAGGTCCTGACGACCTCCGCCCCAGGGTGCCGAGGGAACCGGCAGAGGTCATTGTGGGACCCCTGGCATGGCTTTATGGGCGCTCGCGGTGCTCTGGCGTGGTGCCGGAGGACTGGAAAAGGGCCAATGTGGTCCCCATTTTCAAAAAAGGGAGGAAAGAGGACCAGGAAACTACAGGCCCATTAGTCTTACCTTGGTCCTGGGGAAGCTCTTTGAGAAAATTATCCAGGTGCACATCTGCAAGAGGCCAGCATGGGGGATGATGCTTAGGGGCAACCAACACGGGTTCATTCGAGGCAGGTGCTGTCAGACCAACCTGGTGGCCTTCTACGACCAGGTCACAACATCCTTCGACGCAGGGGTAGCAGTGGACGTAGTCTTTCTGGACTTTAGGAAGGCCTTCGACACTCTCTCACCCCATTCTCATTAAAAAGCTAGGGGGCTGTGGTGTTGACACCTACACAGTGAGATGGGTCACTAACTGGCTGGAGGGCCGCACCCAGAGAGCGGTGGTGGATGGGTCATTTTTGACCTGGAGGGATGTGGGCAGTGGGGGCCCCCAGGGCTCGGTCCTCGGGCCCGCGCTGTTCAACATCTTCATCAGCGACTTGGACGAGGGGGTAAAAAGCACCCTGGTCAAATTCGCAGACGACACTAAGATGTTGGGGGAAGTGGGCACGCTAGAAGGGAGGAATAGGCTGCAATCGGACCAGGACAGGTTCCAGGGGTGGGCGGATGAGAACAGGATGGGTTTCAACACTGACAAGTGCAAGGTCAGATGCATCTCGAGCAGGTCCAAGGAGGTGATCCTCCCCCTCTATGTGACACTGGTCAGGCCGCAGCTGGAGTACTGCGTCCAGTTCTGGGCGCCGCACTTCAGGAGGGATGTGGACAGCATGGAGAGGGTCCAGAGGAGGCCACCCGCATGGTTGGGGGCAGCAGGGCAGGCCCTACGAGGAGAGGCGACGGGACCTGAACCTGCTCAGCCTCCACAAGAGAAGGCTGAGGGGGATCTGGTGGCCTGTTACAAACTAGTCAGAGGGGAGCAGCAGGCACTGGGGGAGTCCCTGTTCCCCCGAGCACTACCGGGGGTAACAAGGAATAATGGCCATAAGTTGGCGGAGGGTAGATTCAGACTAGACATCAGGAGGTGCTACTTCACAGTCAGGGTGGCTAGGATCTGGAACCAACTTCCAAGAGAAGTGGTGCCGGCTCCTACTCTGGGGGGCTTCAAAAGGAGGTGAGATAATCACCTTGCTGGGGTCATTTGGCCCCAGCATCCTTTCCTGCCACGGCAGGGGGTCGGACGTGATGATCTGCTTCCGACCCTACAAACTATGAAACTATGAAACCGGAGTGCCAGCAGGTGGGTGGCAAATGCCGGCCGTGTCTCAGGGAACAGGGATACAAGCAGAGGGCGCGAGTGGCGCTCAAAAGGAGGTGAGATAATCACCTTGCTGGGGTCATTTGGCCCCAGCATCCTTTCCTGCCACGGCAGGGGGTCGGACGTGATGATCTGCTTCCGACCCTACAAACTATGAAACTATGAAACCGGAGTGCCAGCAGGTGGGTGGCAAATGCCGGCCGTGTCTCAGGGAACAGGGATACAAGCAGAGGGCGCGAGTGGCGCTGCTCCCTGGAGGGTGTCTGCACCCCATGCCCTGGCCCCAGCCCGTGTCTCCCCCAGGCGCTGGTGACGTTCGAGGACGTAGCGGTGCGGTTCTCGGCCGAGGAGTGGGCCATGCTGGCAGGCTGGCAGCAGGCGCTGCACAAGGAGGTGATGGAGGAGACCGCTCGGCTGCTGCTCTCGCTAGGTGAGGCGCGTGCGGTCCCTGGCTGGGAGACCCAGCACCCGGCTAACCCTTCCCCATGTTACAGCCTGCAGGTCCCCTCTAGGTACAGAGCGGTGCTAAAACTGGGCCCGGCAACACCTGGTTTTCCGCAGCCTGTGTGGACGAGGCTGGTCTGTCCCTGTCGGTGCTGCGAGCAAACCATGCTTAGACCGTCTGATCATAGACTTTGCTCTGCCACGTGTGGTCGGGTGCAAAGAATAGGTGTCACCTCCGTCCTCTGCAACATCAACTCCCTGCCGCTCCCATTCCCTAGCTGATGAGTCCCTGGCCAGCCCGGCTCTAGGCACCGGGCTGGGCGAGACTCACCGTGCCCCATCTGTCCTGTTCCCACCAGGTCAGTCCGTCCCTGCCCTGGCTCTCCTCTCCTTGACTGACCATCAGGAAGCAGCGGGGAGGCTGTTTGCCCGTGACGCCGCGGGGAGAGACCTCAGTGGCGATGGAGGTAAGTGAGCCCTGTCCTTACCGGGGCTAGAACCACCCGCAGGGCTCCCCACAGCTGCAGTCAACGCTGGTTAATTCGCCAGGCCAAAGGGAAAGCAAGTAATGGGGGAACGTGCAGGAGCGACCAATTATCAGGTGCTGCTAAGGGGGGGCTGTGCTGCCTGGAGATCAAATGAAACCACAGCAGGAGATTATCCCACAGGCCAATTAACTGGAGTTTGCTGCATCATTGCACCTCTCTGAGGCCGAGGATTTAGGCAGATCATTGGGCGAGTGCCTGTGATAGCACGTTGCATCACATCCGGCCACACGTGATGCCCAATCTGAGCTCCTGGTCCACGGATGAGGTTTCCTGGGGGGCTTTTGGCATGAGGGTGGGATGAAGGGGAGGCCACAGGGTCTGTAGCAAGAGGCTGCAGCTGCTCCAGCCTCGTGCTCCTGCTCTGGCTGGGATCATGACAGCCTGCTTGGGGGGCAGACCACGACCAGCATCCAGGGACCCTGGTCTTCTGAAGCCCAAAGACAAGGTTCCCTTTGGGTGGAAGTTGCTATGAGACTGGTCCCACTCCCGCTGCCTCCCTGCGCTGCTCTGGTAGCATGTAGGGACCATTAACAACCAGCAGGCATTGGGGGTGAGCTCCCCAATGCAGGCACAACATTTCCCTTGCAAACCCTGGCGTAGCTGGGAGGTTGGGGGTGGGAGGAGGCAAGCCCATGGCTCCTGGTGCTTAGAGGACAGGAGTGAGGCAGCATCTCGACCTGCAGCAGGAGCGAGAGCAGCCCTGACTCTAGAGGATGCAGAGATGCAGCAAAGCTGAGCATCCTGGGAGGCATGAGTGGGAGCTTTGCCAGATGGAGGGCAGTGATTCTCCCCCTCTATTCAGCACTTGGGAGGCCACATCTGGAGTCCTGTGTCCAGCTGTGGGCCCCCCGCTACAGAAAGGATGTGGACAAATTGGAGAGAGTCCAGAGGAGGGCAACAAAGAGATTAGGGAGCTGGGGGACAGGACTGGTGAGGGGAGGCTGAGGGACTCGGGCTTATTTAGTGTGGAGGAGAGAAGACCGAGGGGGATTGAGAAGACCGGGGTGCTGCAAAGAGGATGGAGCTGGGCTGTTCTCAGTGGGGGCAGATGACAGGACAAGGAGCAGTGGACACACATTGCAGCAAGGGAAGTTGAGGTTGGATATTAGGAAAAAACGTCCTCTCAAGGAGGATAGTAAAACACTGGAATAGGGTACACAGAGAGGTGGTGGCATCTCCATCCCTGGTGGTGTTTAAGACCCGGGTAGACAAAGCCTTGGCTGGGATGATGCAGTTGGGGCTGGTCCTGCTTGGAGCAGGGGTTGGACTAGATGTGGCCGTCACTGTCAGTGATTCGAGGAAGCTTCATGTCCAGCGTCCTCCTCCTCTTGCTGGCGCAGATCCACCCAGCAACCGGGGGCGATGGCTCTGCTGCCTTTGGGGTTTCCTCCGGGCAGTGGGAACCCCCCGTTCCCTTGTAAAGCAGAGTGGGGGTCCGTGAAATCACAGCCATGCATGAAGGCCCCTTGCCTTTGCAGGAGAAGAACGGGCTTTCCCAGGGGATTACCCAGACGCGGATGTGCCCTGGGACCTGGGGCAGGTGGAGGAGGACGGGTCCACCCCGGGCATCCAGGAAGGTAAGAAGTTTCCAGGTGTGGGACAGATCCAGCAGTGGATGGGTCACCACGTGGGGCTTCCCATGACCTTCCCCATGTCTCACGCAGGGGAGCCGCAGGGCAGCCTGCACCTCAGCGCCCTGATTAAGCTGGTGAAGGAGATCCCCGAGTTCCTCTTCGGGACCTCCAAGGCCCCCGCAGACCCAGCCGAGGCTGCCGGGAGCAGCGATGCCGCGACGAGCACTGAGCAGGCTGGCGGTAAGGGCGTGCTGCCAACCCAGCCGCGTTGCAGAAGCCTCTGGCCAGGCTGGTTCTTGCATCCCCTGGCGAGACCCGGGTCAGGCTGACGGGATGCATGCACCAGCTGAGCCAGCGCTCAGCCGCGAGCCCAGGCTGACCCTGGCCGTGTTTGTGCAGTAAAAACAGAGGATCCCCCTGAGACCCCTCACCCCCCTGGCCTGGAGAGCGGGGCAATGGACGTGGCTCTCAGCTGGCCCAGCCACCCGGATACCCCCGCCAGCTCCGTGTCCACCAGCAGCGCAGAAGGCAACGAGCGGGGATCTCCCCCGGGGAGCCTGTATGCAGGTGAGTCATGGGAGCACTAGTCGGGGTGATGGTCTGGGGCACAAGGGGCTAAGAGCTGCTTGGGTAGCTTGGCACGTGCCAGGCATGATACCGTCTCGGGCATCTGAAGGGCGGTGGAAAGGTTTAGTCTTGAGGATGTGGGCATAAGGTCATGATGCTGGTGTGAAGGAGGAGTGGCAGACAACACAGACCCCTACCCCAGGGTAACTCTTCCTAGTTTGGTGACAAATGACCCCTGGGAGAATCGGAGAGAAACCTCTGTGGGGGTAAGTCACACTGGCTGAGGTTTCATCCATCCCCTTTCATCCCGGGGCAGCCGGTAGGTCAAGACGAGCAGGCTCTTCTGGGCCTGGTGGTGGCATGAGGGACCCATGCCCCAGGACAGCCATGCATCTCTCTATTCCTGATCCCACGATAGGGTCTAGATGTTAGTGACAGTGGGGTAAATACATGCGTGTGCACACCCGGAGATAATCTACCCCTGTTCGGTTGCATCCATCTACATCTCTGGAGGACCACACTGATGCCATGAGATGGCTCAGCCCATGAGGTTTCCTGCAGGACCCAAACAGCCCTGCGGTCCCCCCTGGCTGGGACATTCAGTGGGGTTTCCTGGAGGAGACCAGCTCTCAACTGAACTTAATTGGCTCCAGGCCCATCTCCCTGCCCCGTCCTGCTTATGCCTTCACACCTGCTAATATTGATCTCAATGTGGACCTAGATGTACCGATGGAGAACAGCCCTCTCCAGGGTCTGCTGAACTGCCTGAAGGAGATACCCACCCACCTCAGTGACATGCAGGGAGACAGGGGACAGACGAGGCTGGAGATGGAGACAAGGGCCTGGCAAGCCACCGGTGAGCTCAAGGGTGTTTCTACCGCGCTGTACAAGACAGGCAGTGTCTCACGGGGTGTGGGATGCTTGTCCCCCTGTTCGGGGTCAGACTGACACCACATTTGGGGGCAGGAAGGAATTTTACCCCCTGGTCAGACTGGTCTGGACTGGGGGGGTTTGCCATCCTCTGTAGCAGGGGCACAGCCTCTGCCTGGGTATTGCCAACCTTTTTATAGAGGTAGGACCTTGGCTGCTGCAGTCGCCCTGCTTTCCCCGTGGCAGGTTCGGGTGTGCTGCCCGGTGCTGTGTTAGGGTTGGCGGTCGTCTTATGCAGCATTTAGATGATGGTTTGTTTGGGTTTATGCAGCATTTAGATGATGTTACAGCTCTTCCCCTACCATCCATGGGCTGATGGGCATGCCCACAATAACCACTACATATATATTGCCATACTATGTTCTTCCCATGCTACCTCCCCAGCAGTGCTTGACTCGGTGCAGGTGAGGTCTCAGAGGGCAGCCCTGGGGCGCAGGACATGGTTTCAGGCATGCCATTAATTAGGAAATTAGCTAGGAACAAACTCTGTGTGTCCTGCTGGAGGATGAGCCACTGACCCCCTGCCCCGGCACTGTCCAGGGAGCAATGACAGCTGCAGGACGGGGGCTGATCCATGGCCTGTATCAGCCGTGAAGACTGAGGTGATGGCAGAGAGCTCCCCGCTCCAAAGCCTGGAGAACTGTTTGAGGGACCTGGCTGCTGCGGAGAGGCCCAGTCATCCTGGCACACCTGAGAGCAGCCCCTGCAATGGCAGCTCTAGGCAGGAGCAGGTGCAGAGGAGCCTGGAGCTGAGGGCGGGGAGATGCCCCAGTAAAGGTATGGTACACCTGGGCAGAGCTGAGCCTGGCCCGTCTCCCGCTGGAGGCAGTGGGATGGCTCCTCTGGACCTTGGGGACCCTGGGGCTGGAGGCAGTTTGCACAGCTCTGCCATCACGGCACGGTGCCCGGGGTGGGGATCATCTTGGAGTAAACACCGTAGAGGCCGGCAATGGATGTTCCCTTGCAACGCCGGTCTCTGCTCCAGAGCTGGCCCATCTGTTCCTGCATCTCAGGCGTTTGCCAAGCATCTGGGAGCTGGAGAGTTGTGTCAGGAGACCGGAGGGTGTCATGGCATCAGAGGGGGTGGCACAAAGCCCTTGGTGTGAGATTCAGTTTGTGCCCCGTGCCCAGCCCAGCAGTTTTCCCTCAGCATGATGCCAGTCACAGGAGGTTTCCTCTGTCCGTGCCCTGAGTGCCGCCTGCGTTCTGGGGGCCGCAGGATGAATTGCACCCCTGAAAAGCCTCCCCTTGAAGCCCCAGCCCCTGTGGGGTTTGCAGTGCTGCAAGGAGGCATTGAACCCCCCAAATGTGTCTGTTCCAGTGCAATCTGCGGCAGGCACCCCTGATACCATGAGCGACCAACCCGGAGACAGACGGGGTCGTCCCAGCTCATCCAGCAGTGTGGAGGGAGAGAGGGAGCAGAGGGGGCTGCCGGAGCCGCAGGCCCCACCACGGTGCCAGGAAGGTGGGCTGCAACTCTTGCATCTGCACCCTTTGTGGGCACGAAAACAAGGGTTGTGGCTGCCAGACTGGGGGAGGCTGGATTGGAGGTGTCGGAGGCCCCAGAAGAGCCCCAGGATGTGGGAGGGATGTGGGGGGATCCCTTGGTAGCAGCCCTGGCTGGGGATGGCGACTGGGCTCTGCCAATGCTTCTGCTGGCACCAGGCTGCCGGGTCCCAGCGAGAGGGTCTTGCCCCTGCGCTCAGGGTCAGACTGATGCTGCACTGGGGGCAGGAAGGGATTTTACCCCCTGGTCAGACCGGTGCAGGCTAGCGGGGGGTTGCTTTCCCCTGTAGCAGGGGCACAGCTTTGGCTTGGGATCTCTTGAGTCTATATTAACAAACTTTTATAGAAGTCGGATGTTGGCTGCCACGGTCCTCCTTCTTCTCCTGGGGCAGGTTCGGGTGTGATGCCTGGTGTTGTGTCAGGGTTGGCGGTAGTTTAACCAAGAGTTTAGAGGATGGGTTTGTGTGGGCTGGTTTGGGGATCCTGCCTCAGGCTGGGGTTGGACTCGGTGTGACCTCTGGAGCTCCCTTTCAACCCCACTTCTCTAGGATTTCTCTATGATCAGACAGGGCTGCCTTTCAGGGCCAGGCATAAGCTCTCAGCTGCGTGGGTCTTCGGGGTTGGGAGCACATGAGGAGGGCACAAGGATGCGGGACCCGGTCTCTCTGCTGCCAGGTGCTGGTGACGGAGCCACCCGCCTCGGTGGGCTCTGCAGATCACGCTGGGACTGTGTTTGTCTGTGCCCAGCAGCTGTGCCAGCCGAGGAGAGCCCCTTGCAAGGCCTGCTCAACTGCCTGAAGGAAATCCTCGTCCGTGCGCCCCGGTGTCCCCCCTCGCTGCCCAGCGGGGCAGCCGGCGGCAGGGCTCCCGGGGAGAGCCTCCCATCCCTGCAGGGTGAGTGCATGTCTCCGCATCAGCTCTCACGTGTCTTGTAGAGTCAGATATTGCTCTCTGCCCATGGCCATCTTGCTCGGGAGCTCGCTGCTTGGGGGTTACTGAGAGGCAAGCATGGCCAGCACTTGAGGAAGGTGTAGCTACGTATTGGAGAAACCCCTTTGGGGTCAGGGACCTCATGGTCGTAACCCCATCCCGGCCGTGCTCTGGAGCAAGCAAGGAAGTGACAAAGGGCAGGATACAACACATGTTCCTTTAGTTAAAGAGAAGTTAGGAGCTTTACTAATATGCAGGGGGGGTGGCACCTTATTATTAGGTTGTGGACTCGCCATCCTTGGAGGTGTTTAAGACAAAGCCTTGGCTGGGATGATGCAGTTGGGGCTGGTCCTGCTTTGAGCAGGGGTTGGATTGGATATGACCTCCTGAGGTCCCGTCCAACCCAAATTTTCTATGAGTCTATGATTTTCTATTCTGTTTAAGAACAAAGCTGAACCAAATAGTACTGCGGGAACACACGCTCACTCGCTAGATTATATATGAAATTTAAAAACACACCACAAACTAGACAACAAAATAGTCCAAACAGCCCAAAGATATTGTGTCATTAGTCCCAGAGTCGTTAGTTCAACGCACACCTCCTGCTTGGATTCATTAAAACATCTAGTCTCTGTGATTGTCTTGACGGTGCCTCCAATCCTTCCAGGCCAGTCGTTTCTACACCTGAGCTAGTATCCCCCCAGCTTCACTCAGTCTGCAGGGCTGTGAATCACATGTCTTCCCATGGGAACAGCCTGACTCTTTTACATCACGGCTTCATCTCTTTCCCCTGCCCTTTGCTGGGTCCCGCGACCTCCTCTCTCCTCTTTTTCTGTGACCATTTTGGTTCACACAGTGGGCTTAAACCAGAGCATGTATTTCACCCGGGGTCACGCTGAAGCTGGATCTGCTGTTTCCCAGCCCCGAGGAAGGGCACGCCTCATCTGAGCTATCTCCCAGCTGCACAGTTGTCCCAATGAGGCTGAACAAACCCTGCCTGTGGCCCAGGTGAACGCTGAGCAAGGTGGGAATACACCCTTGCTCTGAGCCTGCCTTGCTGCTGGACCTGATTCTGCCTTTATCCTTGCAGTGAAGACAGAAGCAGCCTCGGGAGCTCCCCATGGCCCCGGGAGCCACCGGGCCCCGGCATCCTGCAGCATCTCCACGGGCCGGGCAGCAGGAGAGCGGTGCCCGCAGACCCTGGGCAGGAGCTGCCGGGGGGAAGGTGAGTCTGGGGCTGGCTGGAAATATGCCAACCACAGGAGTTTCCGCTGGAAAATCCCCCATTGCCCAAATCGAGATACCACAGGAGTGCACCCCGGTTCCTACACCCTTCTGTTGGGAGGCAGGTGGGTTTGTACCCGCTCGCCCAGCCTCCTGGGTCCCTGCAGTGAAGCCGGGGAGCCCGGATCTGGGCTGGGCAGGGGACATCCCTGTCTGCCCTGACTCGGGGGTCTCCCAGCCTTGCTGACCTCAGAGCGGGGCAGGGAAGCTGCATTGGGGTGCCGCTGTCCTCAGGGGTCTGGGGGAAGAGGAGACCGTGCCCTGGGTGCTGTCCTGGCTGTCTCCACCATGCAGGGACAGGGCTGAGGGTCCGGCTTGTTCCCAGGTGCAGTGAAGACTGAAGGCAGTGCAGCGCATTCCCCGCCCCGGGGTCCGTCCAGCGGTTGGAAAGAAGCACGTCGGCTTGGTGAGCCCACGCAGCCACGGGGAGGAGAGGAGCCGGGAAGGGGCGTCATTGCGGGGTTGTGGCAAGGAGGGATTCCCCCGCAGGCAGGGAAGAGGGACGGGGCCACAGCCAGGCTCACCCAGCCAGGCCTGGCTTCCAATATCGGTGGAGCGTGGAGCCAGGCTCTCATCTAGCAGGTCTCCAGGGCCTGTGAGCGGGTGAAGGCAGCAGCGACGGTGGGAGATGCGCTGAGTGGGACCATGCAGAGTTCAGGCAGTGCCTGGGGCTAGCGGGAATGCAGCCAGGACGGACTGCCCAGGGCAGGGGCCACCTGGCACCCACCCCCCAGCCTCTGTCTGGCCCCGCCAGACTCACCATCTCCTGCCCCCAGCACCTCTACCCTGCCCTGAGCTCCTGGCCAGGCCTGGACCCAGGCAGGGGACGGTATCCACAGATCAAACAACCCCCCAGCAGCAAACGGGGCTTGGGCCGGGACAGCCGAACTCAGAAGGAGACTCGCAGGTCCCCCCCATTAGCACAAGCGCAGCCCGTGGACCTGTGCCAGTCGTGGGCTGGTCACTGGCTTGCAGGGAGCAAAGCCCTTTGCATGGAAGTCTGCAGGCATCTGTGCCATGTCTGGACGTGCCCTTGCCCACTCACACCCATTCACCATGGTGGTGCAACCCAGAGAGCCTGCCGATAGCAACCTGAGCCATAGAGCTTGGGAGTCCCATCTGCTGATATTATGCCCATTGCTTCTGTAGTGAAAACAGAGGCCGGGACGGAGGATGCCACCTGGCAGAACCGGCTGCAATGCTCGGAGCATGCGGCTGCATGCAGGCCCTGTGCCCCCAGTGCCCTGGCTGGCCCTGTCTCTCCCCACAGCCTGGATGGGGACAAGGCACTGTGGAGGGTACCACTGGGGCCCTGGCACTTGTACCCTGAAGGTAGGGACGGTGCTGGCTCACGGGGGCAGTCCTGGGTGCCATGGGGTTGTAGCAGTGAGGATGTGGGGTCAAGCGTGACCCCTGGAGAACATGGGCCAGAGCCTGGGGCATCCCTGAGGACATGCTGTGTGTCGGGGGCTCCGGACAGGTGGGCGGACGCGCCAGATCTGTGCTGGGATCTGTGCTATTTCTGAAGCAGAGCCAACTCTGGGGACCAGCCCTCTCCATGGCCTGGTGAACTGCCTGAAGGAAATACCCGTCCCCAGCGCCTGTCTGTCCAGCCTGGCCGGAGCCGAGGCAGCACCGATGAGAGCATGGCCTGGAGAGGGTGAGTCCCAGTGTGTGCACAGCTCTGTCCCTACCAGGGCCGTGGGCACCCGTGCACAGACACACACGGCCTCTTGGGATTGTGATCTGCACACACGTGGCTTCCCAGCACTGCGGTGCAGTGACCCGCTATTGTAGGGGTCTTGCCTTGTGCAGGGCTGACACACACAGGTGCAAGGGAGAGGTGCTAACCACACAGCCCCTGCTAACCTGTGTCTTCAGCACCTACTACCCTTCACAAGTTGCTTCTCCAGGAAGCCCGGCTCAGAAGCGTGGCCTTCCCCTCCTGCTTGGCGTCCTCCCGGGGCCACGGTGCTTCTCCCAACCCGCCTTCCCCTTGCTCACCTCTCCCGGGTGCTTGGGTGGCCGTCCCCTGACGTGTACAAAGTCATTGGGGAGGGGGCTGGTGAGGCCCTGGGGTCACGCACTGTGGTTCATGCCTTATCCCCCCACAGCCAGCCCCTCACCTCCGAATGGAGTGAGCGTGGCTTCAAAGGCAGGGATGCTTGGCTGTGACAAGCTGGCGGGTCACTGGACGCGGTGGTATAAATGTTACGTCTGTCCATGTCTGTGTTCACGGGAGGTTTCCGAGGCTCAGAGCCCCGGAGAAGCCCTGGCTGCCTCCAGAGCTTGGGTTTGTGCTTTGTGTGAGCAGACGTCGGTGCTGAGAGCTCGCCGCTGCGGGGCCTGGAGAACTGCCTGAAGGACATCCCCGTCACCCAGCCGCGCCAGGCCCACCTGCCGGTCTGCCTCCCCTGCGGCAGCCCCTCGCAGCGGCCTCCCGGGATGGCGTGGAGGTCACTGGGAGACGGTCAGTGGCAGTGCTACAGCAATGCCAGTCAGCTAAAGCACTGGGGCTTTAGCCCTGGAGAAGCCAGGGCTGCAAGCACCACGGCTTTGCTCCACTTGTATGGTTATAGGAGCGTGCTGAGATAACCCTCACATCCTGACAACTTCCACCGTATCACTGGACACAAGGCTATGAATGTTATGTCTGTCCATGCCTGCATTTCCATCTCCCAGCCGGGAAGCAGGGCACCAATTTGAGAGGTGGCACCACAGTGTTTTGGGATAAATCCGGCTAGACTTGCAGGCAGTCCCCCAGCTGCCCCGTTAGCTCTCCCATAAAGGTAAAACTACCCAAGGCAAGGGCTGGTTAGCAGAGAGGCAGAGGCTTGATCTGATCCTGCCCATGGAAATTGTAGCATTGCCCCCGCTGCACCGACCCCAGGCTCCGTGAGCTGAAACGGGAGCAGTGAGACCCCGGCTGTACGCGGCGAGTGTACCCTGGCCCCAGGTCTATTTGGGCTGGCCAGGAGACACACGGAGAATGACCCTCCGCTGAAGCAGGGGAGCCCTTGGGTTTTGGGTCTGGCTTCCGTGGGGGCAAAACCCAGCGGTGTCTAGCATGCAGCTCTGTGGGTGAGATTATGTGCCATGGGGTCTGCAATCGCAGGGACCTGCAGGGCATGGTAGTGGCTTTGCCTTAGGCTGGAGAAGCGCTGGCCTCTATAACTAGCCAGGCACACTATTCCCTGTGGGGTTTTGCCCAACCCAATACGGTTAGCCCTAGTGTAGGATGGCAGCTGGGGGTATCTGTGGGAGATACCCTCTGCAGAGAAGTTTTCCAGAGAAGGTGTCTGAATTAGACCGGCTTCATGCAGCATTCCCACCTGCGTCCTGTCTTCCAGCCGGGGGTGAGGAGTGGGTCCATCCAGAGCTGGTCTCTTCAGAGCAAAGGGTTTTGGTTATCCCCGAGGTCACCTCAGCAGAGTGACACAAGAGCTGAACTCGGGTTCAGCGTCCCTGGGTCTGTGGCTGCAGGGACTGGACTAGGAGCAACCGCTTCCAGCTGCAGCAGGGGAAACTGAGGCTGGAGACAAGGAGCTTCCTGACTCTGAGCAGGGTCCGGCATCAGCACGGGCTGCCTGGAGGAGTTGTGAAGTCTCCATCCTTGGAAGTTTTCAAGAGCAGGTTGGACAGACACAGGGATCAGCAAAGGGATCAGGGTGTGAGCAAAGGGGGGACTGGGTGCCCTCCTGAGGTCCCTTCCAGCCTGATTTCCTATGATCCTAAGCTCCCGCCAGGCAAACAGAGTGGATAGGCAGAGACAGGCTCTCCCCGCTGCCTTGACAGTGTGATGCCAGGGGGAAACGGAGCTGAGGCAGGCTTTTGTGTGCTGTGAGTTGCTGGCTTCACCTGTGCTCTTCCTACAGACCTCGGTGCCGAGACCTCCCCGCTCCAGGGCCTGGAGAACTGTCTGAAGGAAATCCCCGTGGCTGTCCACAGCCGATGCGTCACACCTGCCAGCAGATCCTCGGTAGGCAGCACGCCGGAGGGACACAGGGGGCCTGAGCTGGCCACGCGGCCCCTGAAAGCTGAAGGTACGAGAAAACATTGAGCTGGGTCAGCTTGGCGATGCTGGGCATCCCCAGACAGCTGCAGTACAGCCTGGTGAGGGGTCTTTGGTATGAGCTGTGCTGGCCCTTGTGCATGGCAGGGGGGTTGGCTGTCAATGAATGTCAAGTGGGTTTTCACCAAGGGGCCTAGCCACCACCACCACCTGAAGGGGAGAGGCTGAGGGGACTGGGCTGATTGAGTCTGCAGAAGAGAAGACTAAGGGGGATTGACTAGCAGCCTTCACCTCCCTGCAGGGGGGCTGCAAGGAGGACGGAGCTGGGCTGGTCTCAGTGGCGGATGATAGGACAAGGAGCAATGGGCTCAAGCTGCAGCAAGGCAAGTTGAGGTTGGATATTAGGAAAAACTCTCACTAGGAGGGTGGTGAAGCACTGGCACCGGCTCCTGGAGAGGTGGTAATTGATTCACCCCATGCAGTCCACTCCTGCAGTCAGGTCCCTGGAAAGGCTGAGACTGTGGGGCCGGGGTCAGATGAGACCCTTTAGCAAGGACCCAATGGGCCACAGAAACGGAAATGTCCTCTTCTCCACAACGTGGATCCCACCCCACTGTGGGTGCTGGAGGGTTGGATGGTGGGTGGGACGCCACTGCTGCCACCTGGGCTGCTCCTGTCCATGGGCCATGGTGGCAGTCATAGACATATACACAATGAGGGCTGGAAGGGAGCTCTGGAGGTCACATCCAGGCCAACCCCCTGCTCCAAGCAGGACCAGCCCCAACTACATCATCCCAGCCAAGGCTTTGTCAAGCTAGGTCTTCAAAACCTCCAAGGATGGAGATGCCATCACCTCTCTGGGTAGCCTGTTCCAGTGTTTTACTACCCTCATCATAAGCAAGTTTTTCCTAATATCCAACCTCAACTTCCCTTGCTGCAACTGGAGCCCATTGCTCCTTGTCCTGTCATCTGAAAACAGTCCAGGTCCATCCTTCTTTGCACCCCACTTCAGGGAGGTGAAGGCTGCTATTCAATCCCCCTCAGTCTTCCCTTCTGCAGACTAAATCAGACCATTTCCCTCAGCCTGTCCTCACCAGTCATGTCCCCCATCACCCGAATCATTTTCGTTGCCCTCCACTGGACTCTCTCCAATGTGTCCACATCCTTTCTGCAGTGGGGGACCCACAGCTGGACACAGGACTCCAGATGTGGCCTCCCCTGTGCAGAATAGAGGGGGAGAATCACTGCCCTCCATCTGCTGGTAACGCTCCTGCCGATGCAGCCCAGGATGCCGCAGGCTGTAGCACAGTGCTGCTCACAAGCAGAGGATTTCCGGGGGGCCGGGAAGGCAGTGTCCCTGGTCGAGCGGGGGCAACAGCCCCACAGACCTCCCAGCTCTCCCAGCCTTGCACTGATGTCGATTTTGTTGCTTTAGTTAAGATCGAAGCTCTTCCGGAGAGTTCCCGTCTCCACGGCCCGGGGATCTCTGAGAAAGAAGTGCCCCATTATCCCAGCAAGCTGGCTTCCTGCAGTGTGGAAGGAGACCTGGGGCTGAGGCCAGCGGATGCTGGAGCCTGGCACTCGTACGTGGACGGTGAGTCCCTGACCCTTGCAGCTGGGTTTAACTCCGTGCTGGGGGATGATGCATCAGTCCAAGTGCGTGCAGGTGGACGGCTGTGTTGTGCTGGGCAGCGCTGGGGTCCAAAGCACACCATGTCCTTCATTTTGCCCTTGGCCAGGCACACGCACACTCACTCCAGCTCCCTGCTTGTATCTCCTTCCCTGCTAGCCTCTAGAAAGAGCCCAGATCTTCCTTCCAGAGGGTGGAGGGCAATGAGGTGGTGCAGCAGGGCTCGGGTGTGGAAGGAGCTCCTTCAAAGCGCCCGGGGACCAGGCAGGGGAGGCGCCGGGGCTCAGCTGCCCTGCTTAGTGCATTACGTATGGCTGACCTAGTTACGCAGGCTGCAGGCCATCCCGGCCATGTGTCTGTCCAGCGGCTCCCGAGCATGCCATCTGGGCAGCCTGTTCCAGTCCGTGCTGGACCACACTCACAGCTCATCTCGAACTTAAATTCCCCTGCTGCAGCTTGAGGCCGTTGCTGCTAGTCCAGTCCCCTATGGCCACAGAGAAAAGCCCGTCTCCATCCTGTGTGTCATCACCCTTCGGGGAGTTGCAAACTATTAACAACTCCCCCCGCAAGTCTTCTTTTCTCTTCTCCAGATTAAATAACCCAAGCTCTTGCAGCCTGTCCTCATCAATCTCGCCTCTCGGGCCCCTAATCATCTATGATGCTCTGAGCTGGAAGAATAGGTCCGCGTCCTTCGTGAAGCGCGGGGCCTGGGACGGTGGCTCTGCGCTCCCAGCCTGCAGTACAGGGGCCTGGGGCAGCTGCTCTTCCATGTTTCCCTGTCCTCTGCCTTTCTCTGGTATCAGGCCATCAAAGCAGCAGCTGCTCGCTGCTATCAGCGAGGCATGCCAGTCCGAACGGAGCAGGGAACAAAAGGTCCTTTGCAATGTTCACAGCGGTCGTGCCTTTCTCAGCACCTCCCAAGAGTCTGGATCTGACCCTGCCCTGCTCCGCTCCAGATTGCCTCCGGCTTCCTCCCTCCAGCTGTTCGGCTCCGCTCTTCTTGGCTCTCCAGCAGGGCTGAGCGCACGTCCTTAGGATACACTGGATAGATGCTGCCATGGGCAGACCTAGGATTTGCAAAGGGGGGCATCCCACATAGCCCAGCACATATTTTTCTCCAGGTACAAAGAAACTAGAAGCTTTGCTAATAGGCTGGGGGCCTAGGGATGGATTTTCCAGTTTAAGATTGAAGCAAAAACCAATGTTGCAATGAGTTAAAAACTGCCTGCAGGGCTGAGAAATGGGAGCTACCAGGAGCGACAAACAGACGGCAACTTTGCAAAGCAAAGGCTAGCTTGATTAGCGGACTATCAAGACCATGTGCGTTGCTCCAAAAGGCCTATTCACCCTCCTGTAATGGGGGTGCAGGTGTCTCCTGTTAGGTAGGCTGGAGGACACTCATCCCCGTGTCTTCTGGCCCCATCCCCAGTGGTGACGGAGTCTCATTTCCCTTCCTCGCATGGCTGGAGAGCAGGCCGGCGAGGCTGGGGTACTTCAAGGGGCCTGGCGAGATGCAAGGGAAGCTCAGAGGTGCAAGGCGGGGGCTGACTCATCTCTGGCTAAAGCAGGAGCAGCCACGGAGGACACGCCACCGCTCCGGGGCCTGGAGAACTGCCTCAAGGACATCCCTGTGCCCCGGCCCAGATGTCCCAATGCAGCAGCTAGCCCCTTACGAGCCAGCCTGGCCCAGGCGGACGTGGAGCAGCGGAGGGCAGCGCCGTGGCCCTGGGGAGCGAGTGCGGGAGGTAGGATGAGGGGATGGATGGGCACTGGGGATGCGGATGTGCTTGTGGGGGAGACCGGGGCTGAGGGGAGCAGGGAGGGATGGGGCGAGAGGCCTGGGGGACCTTAGTGCCCGCTATTTAATTTTGCAATTTAATCTTGCAACTATTTAATCATGCAACTCCCCCAGCCCAGGCAGTCTCTCCCATCGCCTGGGCTCCTCCCTGTGCCCTGGAGATGCGCCGGCTTGGCCCTGACGCTGGGGGCTCTGGCCTTGCTCCCCCAGCAGCAGGGGATGAGTGTCCCCTGCTCCGTGGCCTGATAAGCAGCTGGACGGAGGTGCCTGTCTGCAGACCCAGCACCTCCAGCACCGCCTCCGCCGGCAGCACCGAGACAGAGCCCGACCCACGGAGCCCCGGGATCGGGACGTGGAGTCGGTGCCATGACGGTGAGCCAGAGCCAGGGTGGTGCAGCAGTGTCCTGCCATCCCTTCACACCGGTCGCTGTGTCCCGTGGCGCAGGTCGATCACGTGGTCACCTCTTCTCCCTCCACAGGCGCCAGCTCCCAGAGCTCCCCTCCGCAGGGGCTGCAGAACTGCCTGAGGGACCTCGCCGCCCCCGTGGGCTGCACCGCCAGCCCCCCGGATGCGAACGGGTCGGCCGGCGGTGGGGTGCAGACGAAGCCGAAGCCCTGGCTGTGCACGCTGGATGCTGCAGGTAGGAGGAGAGCAGGGGCTGCGCCTTCTCTGCATCCTTATCCTGTCTCAGGCTCCCTTGGTGGCTCTGCTCGGGGCTGCTGTAGGGACCAGGGGGGTCACGGGAGCGTGTTAACGAATGGGGCTCGGGTAGGACAGGGGGGCATCCGCTCCTCCTGCACCTGCCCCAGGGACTAGGGGCCATCAGGGCTGCATGGAAGGGGAAAAGCGGTGCGTCTGCAAGGGTGGGGAGTGGATGGAGCCTCTCTTGCCCCCGAGCCCAGGCTGGATTTGTGCATCTTGTTTTACCGCAGACACAGCCCCCAAGCACTCCCCCCTGCATGGCCTGGAAAACTGTCTCAGGGACCTTGTGAGCGAGGGACGTTTTGGCTCCAGCAAGGGTGACGTGCCGGAGCCCGAGACGTGGGCTCCGCAGGAAGGTAAGGCCGAGGGGGTGTGCCATCGCACACCCAGGTGCAGAGGGTGGGGTGACCCCGAATAGCAGGCCCAGCCTGGCTGCAATAGGAAGCTTATAAGGGGTAGGATGGCCCTAAGACCTCCCTGCATTATTCAGTGTCCGGTTCCACGGCTCTGATTTCTGGAGGGGTTGGGGAGACCCTCAAGGATGCTCTGGAGCTAGAGCCGCAGCAGCAGCAGCAGCAGCACGTGGTCCGCTTTGAAGTGCGCATGTCGCAGCGCTGCACAGAGCGGACCAGGAGAGGCTGAGATCACTGGGAACATTTAGCTCGGAGACAAAGCAATTAAGTGGGGACATGACAGCAGTCCTCAAGTACCGGACTGTCTGCCTTAGAGAAGAGGGGGAACAACCACTCTCCCTTGCTGCAGAGAGCCGGACCCGTAGCAATGGCTGCAAATAGCAGCAGCGTGCATTTAGCTTAGATCTTCCTTGCTGCCAGGGGAGCAGTGGGATCTCTTGCCCTGGAGGTTTCCCTGAGGAGGCTGGAGAAGCCCGGCTGGGGATGGTTTGGGAGCAGCATCCTGCATCCATGCAGGGCTTGGACCAGGCGAGCTGCGAGGTCCCTTCCAGCCCTGCGGTTCTAGGGAGCGCAGGGACCCGGTCTGACTCCACTGGGTGCCCAAAGCGGTGCCAGCCACGAGGCCCAGACCCCATTGTGTTTTGCATTCATTGCAGCCTCGGGCAGGGTGTGCACTCACAGCACATGGAGCTGTTTGGGGGAGACACCTGTGAGCAACTTGGGACACGCGGACCCTCCGGCCAGCTGCTGGTGCTGCAGGGCAGGGGGCCGGAGGGGGGGGCACAGCCAGCCCTGCCCCTGCAGCCTCCCCCTTCATGTCTCTGTTGCAGAGATCGGGTACGTGATGGCAGCCGGCAGCCCCTGCCCTGGCCAGGAGGGCCCTCCCACTGCCAGCCTCGCACGCCGTGAGACACCATCCAGCCCTGCGCAGGGGGAAGAGGATACCTCCGCGAGGGGCACAGTGGCTCGGGGGGGGGGGGGCCGGGCAAGGCTCCTTCCGGCGCGGCCCAGCCCTTGTCTCCCAGCTCGAGGGAACCTCCCATGAAGCCCGTTCCCACCGCCCCAGTGGGAGCTGCCACACAGCAGCCTCTGACCTGGTTCCAGCGTCCCTGGGAGCACGACGGCCCTGCAGAGCCCTCTCCCTGCATCCCCCCGCTGCCCGCACCAGCCACGGGACATGCACCTCTGAGCTGGGGAGTGACCAGCCTTGCCTGGTAGCAGCAAGCTTTGGAGCTGCTTTGTGCTTTGCTTAAAACAGAGGCAGCTGCAAGCAATGGCCCGAAGAGCTGGGTGGAGGACAGTGCTGTGCACAGCCCCCATTGCTCCAGCACGGAGGACCAGGAGCTGAGAAGGTTGGAGCTGGGAGCCAGGAGATGCCGCGGAGGAGGTGAGAGGAGGGGCTGGCTGCTGGAGGAGCCGGCTCCAGGCACCCAAGTGCAAGGCAGAGCAGCCCAGGAGGGGCTTGGTGTCCGCACAGGGCACTAAAGGCCGAGGGGAGCTGTCGGCGCTCAGCCTGGGTGCAATTGGGGATGGGCAAGAGTCAGGGAATAAACTGTGGGGGCAGAGGGCCCTGCCTGCAGGGGTGAGGCACAGCTGGCCTTGGCACTTGCAGAGCTTCCCTTAGCCACAGGCATCGTAACATCAGAGCTGCCATGTACTGGGTCAGACCCCAGTCTCCTGTGTCACACGCGGGCAGAGAGCGGAGGCTGGAAGGGAGAGTGACCTGGGCACAATCAGGGTTTCCCCCTCTTCCTCTCTCCCTTGCAGCCTCCAGCATTGAAGGTCCAGCAACTTGTGACATAGAGGCTGTGCCCCCCACCCCTGTGCTTAAATAGCTACCGATGCCCCTTTCCTCTAAAACATGTCCAGTCCCTTTGTGAATCTGGCTGAACGCTCAGCTTCCAGCACATCTGGTGGAGATGAGTCCCCACTTGAAAGCCGCGCTGGGCGACCAAGAACTGCCTTGTGTTCATTTTTAACTGACGGCCTGATCCTTTAATTTTGTGCCCCCCTCCATTCTTGTCTGGTGAGGGGCAGTCAGTAATAAATCCCTAGTGACTTTCTCTTCACCATTGAATACTTTGTAAACCCTTTTCTTGTCCCTCCGCCAGGCATCTCTTACTTAAACTGACCAGGTCTGGCCTCGTTAGTCTCTTCTCCTAGGGAAGCCCCTCCACAGCCCTTGTCGTCCTTGCAGCCCTTTTCTGCACCTTCTTTAGTTCGTCTCTCTCCTTTCTGAGGTGCGGGGACCAGAGCTGGGCACAGCGTTCAAGATGTGGATGTACCGTGGATTTACAAAGGGGCATGATGATACTTTCAGCATTTGCTCAAGCACAAGACTCAGCCTGGGGCATTAGAGGGGGGTCTCAGGGACGACACATGGGATCTCTAGGGCTAGAAACTGGCCTGGGTGTTGTGGGGCTAGCAGAGGAAGGGGGGAAGCACCAGGGAGCCCTGGCATGCTGGGGTGGAGCCGGGAGTCAGGGGTGGGGAGGTCCAGGACAAGATGGAGCATGACCCCTCTACTGGCCACGTGTAGATGACGGAGCAGAGATGGTCTTTGTCTCGGCAGAAGCGACGAGGGAGACCTCCCCACTCCACAGCTTGCTGGGCTGTCTCAAGGAGATCCGCACCGCGGGGCCATCTCCCTCCCACGCACCAGACAGCAGCTCATCTGCTCACAGCACCCGGTGCAACGGGGCCCAGGAGAGAATGGGCAGCAGGGCCGGGACCCCGTCTGGCGAGGGTGAGCGGCTCTGATGCAGCTCAGGCTTTGGGATTGCCAGGAGAGTTGAGAGGCTGTGCCTCCGTGCCTGCACCAGGGACACGCTCCAGGCAGCGCGCTGGCTGTCGGTGTGGGCCGGAGCCACAGGCAGGATGAGTGCGTGGGGTACACGCTGCAGGGGTGCGTCTGCCCTCAGCGGAGAGGAAGGTGGAAAAATGTGCGCAACCAAAGCAGGTTACAGCCCGAGGGAAGCGCTGGGTCTCGCTGAGCAGCCAGTTGCACCCTGTGCTCTGCTCAGAATCACAGGATCCTAGACGCCGGGGGCTGGAAGGGAGCTCAGGAGGGCACATCTAGTGCAACCCCCTGCTCAAGGCAGGACCAGCCCCAGCTACATCATCCCAGCCAGGGCTTTGTTTATTGAGGTCTTCAAAAACCTCCAAGGATGGAGAGTCCGCCACCTCTCCAGGTAGCCTGTTCCAGAGCTTTACTCCCCTCCTCATAAGGAAGTTTTCCCTACTATCCAACCTCAACTTCCCTTGCTGCTTGAGCCCACTGCTCCTTGTCCTGTCATCTGCCCCCAACGAGAACAGTCCAGCTCCGTCCCCTTTCAAACCCCCCTGCAGGGCGTTGAAGGCTGCTATTAAGCCCTCCCTTCAGTCTCCTTTTCTCCAGACTAAATCAGCCCAGTTCTCATAGTCTTTCCTCACAAGTCCTGTCCCACAGCCACCAAACCATTTTTGCTGCCCTCCGTTGGACTCTCTCCAATGTGTCCACCTCCTTTCTGTCGTGGGGGGCCCACAACTGGACACAGGACTCCAGATGTGGCCCCCCCAGTGCTGGATAGAGGGGAAGGATCTGCTGGTAACGCTCCTCCCAATGCA
Organism: Alligator sinensis; assembly: GCF_000455745.1. Taxonomy (NCBI): domain Eukaryota; kingdom Metazoa; phylum Chordata; order Crocodylia; family Alligatoridae; genus Alligator; species Alligator sinensis. The sequence goes on from NW_005842747.1 coordinate 160,730, forward strand.
GACCAGGATGCTGGTCGCCTTCTTGGCACCAAGGGCACACTGCTGGTTCATCTCCATCTTATTGTCCGCGGTCACCCCCAGGTCCTTTTTTGCAGAGCTGCTGCCCAGCCTGTCAACCCCCAAATTGTACTGATGCATGGGGTTGTTCTGTCCTAAGTGCAGGACTTTGCACTTGTCTTTATTGGACCTCATGATATTTCTTTTGGTCCAATCTTCCAGTTTGTTGAGAAGGGAGAGGATGCCAGCCCCAGGGGAGAGGCAGCCAGTGCAGAAACACTCATGATCAGAGCAGAAGCAGGAGCAGGAGCAGAAGCAGGAGCAGGAGCAGGGTTCCCATGTGGACCTGGCCCTCAGAGGATGTGGTTGCAAGTGGGTTTCTTGCCCTGGTGAGACCAGTGTCTGGACAAACAGGCTGAGATTTCCACCCAGGCTAGAGAAGAGTGGATGCCTTGCTGGCATTGCCCTGGCCGGGGGCTGGCACGGCCTGTCCGGCATGGGTCATCCTTGTCTAATTCTGCCTTGTCATATATAATGTTGACTGTCCCCACCAGAGACATGTCCATGGGGTAACCCCTGAGGATGTGTTCAAGGGAAGTGATTCTTCCCTTGTGTTTTCACTGGGGAGGCCCCCCCAATGCTGGGCCCTGGATGATTTGGAAAGAATCCAGTTCAGAGTAACAAAAATTATTTGGGGCCTGGGAAGCAAGACTGATGAGGACAGGCTGAAGGGGTGATTTAGTCAGGAGAAGGGAAGAGTGAGGGGGAATTTGTAGTCTGCAAACCCCTGAAGGGCGATGACGGATATGGGCTTTTCTTTGTGGCTGTAGGGGACAGGACAAGGAGCAACGGCCTCAAGCTGCAGCAGGAGAAACTGAGGCTGGAGATGAGGAGGGACTTTCTGACCCTGAGGGTGGTCCAGCACTGAAACAGGCTCCATGGAGCAGCTGTGGAGTCTCCGTCCTAGGAAGTTTTCAAGAGCAGTTGGACAGACACTTGGTTGGGATGGTTTTGAGCAGGGGGCTGGATTAGATGTGATCTCCTGAGGTCCCTTCCAGCTGGATTTTCCTATGACCCTATGAGATTCCCTGCTCCGACCACCCCTACCCCCTCTGAGGGTAACCCAGTACGGACGGCCAGGTTTCAGCCTGTGCATTTCCATGTGCCAGAGGACACTGGGCTTTCCCGGGAGCTCCCTGGGAACAGCATTGTTGGGTCCTTGGCAGAACATCGCTACGTCTCCCAGTCACCCCCTTTCCCTGAATTTCTGCTCTGCAGAAAAGAGCAAACCTTTGGCCCAGGCAGACACTGGCAGTTCAGCTGCCAGGACACTTCCTCCCCTGGATGCTGCCTTTGGTTGGACTGAAAACAGTGGTGTCCTCTAGACAAATGGTTTCCTGCAGGAATAAGGCTTCTTTGGATCTGGTGATGACTGTCGGTCGCGTAGCGCTCACGGGCAGGTGGGGGCCTGTCTTTAATGTGGACTTTCTCTGCAGTCCTTCCATCAGAAGAGGGCCCTGCGGACGCCCCTCGCTACAGCTCAGCAGCCTGTGCCGAGAGACCACCTGGAAATGAAGCCGGTTGCTCTGATGTGCAATGCGGCACGTCCGCCGGCAGTGCTCAGGTCCGCGGGTGTCTCAGGAGACCGGAGAAGGGCTCGAAGAGACCGCATCCTGCAGGTGAGGGCATCGCTTTGCTCCTGCAGCAGGTCTGAAACTGCACTTCTGTTTGAGTGCCTTGATTCTCCCCGGTGCTGAGCTCCCGGTGCCCGTGCCCTCTGAATTGGGCCTGCATTTAGGAGCCTGAGGGTATTGCTGTACTGCCCCCGTAGCCTGAACTCACCCCTAAACAAAGGTGTAGACTTGTGCTATGCAGGTTCTTGGCTTGTGATCTGCTCAGCTCTTGCAAACTCAGCCGAGGTTTGGCCCGGTCGGTTGGTGGGTGGGAGCCATCAAGGGAAAAGTTGAGTGAGTCCATCCTGAGCTGCAGCCCCAGCACAATGCTTGGAGATGCTTGGAGAGGTCAGATAGAAACCTGAGACTCTGGTGCCATTATTAAATCCCTGGGACTTGGTAGGAGCAGAGGTCAACAAGCCCCAAAGTCAGTCATGACCCCTTGTAACAGGCCTCAAGGGACCCTGTTATGATAAGAGGAAAAGTACAGCAGGGAAGGTCTGCAGTCCGGTGCAGGCAGAGGACCGTGGGATGGCTACAGGAGAGGGAGCAGCTAGAGGAGGCCGAAGCAACGGGGGACAGGCCTGCAAGTTGCTACTGGGGAGCTGGCTGCAGGGCAATAGCCAACAGGGAGGAGGCAACCCCAGGTCCAGTCCTTTGTACCTGCCTCTGCAGCATAGTTGTCTCTCGCCTCCTTTGCTGCCTGTCCTAACCGCTGCATGGTGGTGCTGGGTGATGTTAAATATTCACTGCCTGTCACCTGGGGCAGCGTCAGCATGGTGCAGACGGTGCTCGGGGTCCTCATTGCTGTGTGGTGCCATCGGAGTGGGCAGGGGGCCTGAACTGACCCTTTGCCCTGCTCCCGCTCTCTCTGGAGGTGCCGCAGGGCAGCAGCAATGTAGGCAGCAATTTCTGGTTGTGCGGGGCTGGGATGGACAGCATGGGAGACATGCTGATGGTCGTGGCTTTGCTGTGCATGCTCAGAGCTTTCTGTTCTCTGCCTTGCAGCCCAGGGGGATGCTGCTCGGCCCCCGAGGTCCAGCTCCCGCGGTCCTGATGCCTCTGAGCAGCAGACAGAGGCAGAGTGGGACACGTCCCCCAAGAAGCAGTGCCCCACTGCAGCCCCCGCCCCAACCCCCAGCGAGTCCTGCAGCTGCGAGAGCCACACGCCGCGGGTCTTCCAGGTGGAAACCGGTCACTTCCAAGCCGTCCTCTCGGAGAAGCTGGACCGAATCTCCGAGGATGTCGCCACCCTCTGCAGGGACGTCTCGAGCATGCGGCGCCGCATGGCGCGGCTGGAGCAGGAGGCGCGGGGCTGGGCCCGGGAGGCCACCGCCCTCCGGAAAGGCAGCCAGGGCCTGAGCAAGACCATCGGGCGGCTGGAGCACCGCTGTCGCGCGCTGGAGACCCGCGCCCGGCGCAACAACCTGAGGCTGCTGGGGCTGCCTGAGGGCACGGAGGGTGGGGACGCCATTGCCTTCCTACAGACGGCCTTGCCCGGGATGCTGGGGCTGCCCACTGATGCCCCGGCCCTGGAGATCGAGAGCGCGCGCCGCGTGCCTGGGGGGACGCGCTGCGACCCCGCTGCCACCGCCCGGCCCCGGGCGCTCGTGTTCCGGCTGCTGCGCTTGGCGGACAAGGCGGCCGTCCTGCGGGCAGTGAGGAAGCGCGTGGAGCCGCTGGTCTGGGGCAGCACACGGGTGGCCATCTTCCCCGACGTCTGTCCCAAGCTGTCCCGGAGGAGGAGAGCCCGGCACACGGCTGGCGGGCGCATCTGGCGGGCGGCAGAGCTCCGCGTCGGCCCTCGGCCCTCCGGCTGCCCACGAGGACGGAGGGAGCTGCTGCCTGGCCCCCCGGCGGGCACCTGGGACAGAGAGGAGAGGGAGGGCAGGGGCCCGTCTGGGCACTGAATGCGGACTCAGCCTCACTCGCTCAGCTTAGCCCCGCTTTGACGGGTGCCTCTGCTCTGCGGGGAGATGGCAGGCCTGGCCGGCAGGGCTTGGGGCACACCAATCCCAGCGTTTTAGCCTGCCGCCAGCGCTCCGATTCCCAGGTGCCTGGGCTTTGCCCCCGCAGCTCAAAGCCCCCTGCCACGTGCTCTCAGCAGCTTGGACACGGCAGTCTTGGGGTTATCAGGCAGATCGTGGCACTTGTGTGCCGATTTCTCATTCGTGAGCTGCTCTGGGGGTGGCTGTGAGTGCTGGTCTCGCCCTGGGGGTCGTGTCTGTCACCCTGACAAGCCCCCTTGTCCGCTGTCTCCTGTGTAGATCTCCACAGCTGCATTTTTCCACCATGGACCCGTGACTTGGCTGCAATCCCCGACAGGGCCGCGGGGCCTCTCGTCTGCTCTGGGCAGGCGGCAGCGCCGCAGGGCAGCGCCTGGAGCCTTTGGAGGAGAAGGGGCTTAACCTCACACCTGCCTTTCAGCCTCCCTTCCCCCTACCCCGTCTTGCACCTTACTGCACCCAGCCCTGCTCTTACGCACGTCATCCCAGGGCACACTCGGACTCCGCGCCCCTGCTCCTCCCCGGCCGTGCCCCGCGCTCTCCCGGGGGTTGCAGGTGTGGCTCCTCTGCAAGGAGCATGCAGCAGCGGGGAGTGGGGCTGTGCATCCTCAGGGATCTCCGTGTCCGCGCTCTGTCCTGCTGGTGCCGGTGGCTGTCACTGCTCCCCCACGCTCTCCGCACCTTGCATTGTTCAGCCACATTAAACCTTGGTTTGCAAAGCGGCTTTGTCCTTTGTCTGCCCCCTGCTCTACAAGCTCAATAAGCCAGAAATTGCGCTCTGACACGGGGTAGTCCTAGCTGCTCCATTGACTCCAGGAGTGATGGGGAAATTCCCCAGGCAGCTCCGTGCCAGGAGGACCAGGACCCCAGATTCAAAAAGGGATCAGACGTGCTTGGAGCAAAGGGACATCGGTCGCTATTGAGCAGGGAGTGGGGGGCACGGCCTCCAAATCAGAACTGGGGGGAGCTCAGGGAGGGGGAAGCGGCTGAGATGGGCTCTCGGCAAACGTTGCTGTTAGAGCAAGGGGCCGTGGAATAGGTGTCAGGAGGGGGGCTCTCCATGGCAAGGAGAGGTTGGACAGCCCCTGGTCGGGATGATCTTGGTGCAGGATGCCTGTGCTCTGCTATGGGGGTTTCTGCTACAAGTATTGGGGGGTTTTGAAGCCTCCCTCAGAGGTGCTGCTGCAGCCAGGCTGGGGCTGAGGCCCGGGCTGTGCCAATGCCCCTGCTGGGATCAACCCCCCTGCGCTCGGGATCAGACCAGTGTCATATTCGGGAGGAATTTTACCCCAGACTGGGGGGCTTGCCTTCCTCTGTAGCAGGGCACAACCTCCCTTGAGCACATATTACCAACCTTTGACAGGCATTTTGGCAGCCGCGGCCCCTTGCTTTCCCTGGGGCACGGTCAGGTGTGATGTTGTGTCAGGATGACGGCTGAGAGGTTAGAGACTGGCTTTGTCTGGGCTGGTTTGGACAGGGCTGATCCTGCCTCAGGCAGGGGTTGGACTCGACGTGAACTCTGCAGGTCCCTGCCAGCCCCGCTGCCCTAGGGTTTCAGGGCAGGGTGTCTGCAGCTTGGTGCCGGCACCGGTCTGCGCTCGGTGCCAGCACCCAGCGGGAGCACGGCCTGGCTCTTGCTCGTCCAGGCCTTTCAGACAGCCGTGGACTTGCGCCCTGCTCCTTCCACGCCGGGTGCTGGGAGAGAATCGGAGCTGATGGGCCGCTGGATGTTTCCCTCCTGCTCCCCAGGCAGCTCCCACGCGCTGATGGTGCTAGCCTTTCCCGCGCGTCCCCTTCGCCCTGAATCGTGCCCACGAGCAAGCAGAGGCAGAGCCTGCACGGCTAGGGTAGCTCTTGCTGCCCCGGGGTGCTGAGCTAGGAGCCTGCGGGGGCCAGGGGTTTTCCCGGTCCTCTCCCTTGCAGCCTCCAGCGTGGGAGGCGGAGGCAGGTCTGATGCAGAGGCCGTGCCCCTCGCCCCTGTGGTCCGAAGCTCCTGGTGCTGCTTTCCTCCAAGCACGCGTCTAATCCCTTTGTGAATGGCTGAACTCCCCGCTTCCCCCACATCTGGGGACGAGTCCCCACGTTAACGCCACGCCGGGTGACCAAGCGCTGCCTGGCGTTGGCTTTCAACTGCCGGCCTGCGCCTTCTATGCAGTGACGCCTCGTTTTTTGTCGGGTGCCAATAATAAACCCCTGGGGACTTCTCCTGTCCGTCCCCGCCACGCATCTCTTTCCACCCCCCCGCCTGGCTTTGCTAGTCTCTCTGCAG
>NW_005842747.1:167830-178148 GCF_000455745.1 Alligator sinensis
CTTTCTGCTCCTTGCCTTCTCTCCCACTCTGCTTTCCGCTCCCTGCCCTGCCCTGCCAGTCCTCTTTCTGCTCCTTGCCTTCTCTCCCACTCTGCTTTCTGCTCCCTGCCCTGCCTGTCCTCTTTCTGCTCCTTGCCTTCTCTCCCACTCTGCTTTCTGCTCCCTGGCCTGCCTGTCTGCTCTCTGCTCCTTGCCTTCTCTCCCACTCTGCTTTCCGCTCCCTGCCCTGCCCTGCCAGTCCTCTTTCTGCTCCTTGCCTTCTCTCCCACTCTGCTTTCTGCTCCCTGCCCTGCCTGTCCTCTTTCTGCTCCTTGCCTTCTCTCCCAGTCTGCTTTCTCCTCCCTGCCCTGCGCTCCTCTGCCTCCAGCAGAGCTTCCCCGTGCTCCTCTGCCGCTCTGCTTTTTGCTCCGTGCTCCCTGCCGGATCTGCTGCTCTGCCCCTCCCGATGTGCCCCAGGCCGGCTGCCCCCCGTCCCGTCCCGTCCCCATGTGTGGTGTGGAAGGGGACAGGGACGGGGGCAGCCGTTGGCCGCCTGTCTCTCCGCAGGGGTGTGTTTGGTTGTTGCCCTGGATGGAGGTCCCCGAGTGGACAGCCCGGCTGCACGCAGGAGGTTTCGCGCTGTCCTTGGTTTGAGGTCACAGATGCCGCCGTGGGCACTTCCCTGGGCTGCTGTGTTGGGGTGGGCACGGTTGCCAGCAGAGGTGGCGCAGTGGCGGGACGCGGGGTTTCCTGCAAGCGGATGATGCGCAGCCCCCAGCTCCCCATCGTCGGGCCCGTTGTGTGCCGCTGATCAGTTAACTCAGCCTTTTGTCAGGGTCAGGGCTCAGAGGGCTGCTAATAAGAGTTGTATTGGTTTTCCTTTTAGCAGTTTAAATACTTCTCCCTTCTCCTCCCACCCCCTCCGAGCTCTTCAGATACCTGGCGTCTTCCCTGAAACGCCACGCGAATGGGACCGGGATTTCCAGAGGGGAGGGAGGGAAACCTCAGGATGCTCCGATCTGACTTGTGCATCTCCAGCCAGGGCACAGACCTACCCCCGTCCTCCCCTGCTCCAGCAAGGGCAGTGCCGTGATCCTCTGGGACGTGTGGAAAGCCCTCAGACAGGCTGAATGCTGGAGAGGAGCGCGGGCACCTCGCACCTCTCTGAGAGCTGTTGTGTGAGATCCCGGCCCTCTGGCAGAGTCCTGAGGTCTTTCCAGGAGTCTGGATTCACCTGCTTTTCTGGGCGCTCTGCAGGCACCCAGGGCTGCAGAGATGCCCAGCACTGAGTTGGCATCTTGCCTTCTTCTGCCTGGACTGACCCGTCCTTTCACAGGTTCATCAATGCTCGGGTCAGGAGGGACCTCGACAGATCATCCAGTCCGACCCCCTGCCTGGGCAGCAAAAAGGGCTGGGGTCAGATGCCACCAGACAGATGCCTACCCAGCCTTCTCTTAGAGACCCCCAAGGAGGGGAGAGCACCACCTCCCTTGGCAGCCCAGTCTAGATTTTGGCCACCCTTACCATGAAGAAGTTTTTCCTGATATCCAGCCTAAATCTGCTCTCTGTCAGTCTGACCACTGTTGCTTGTTACCCCAAGAGGCGCCCTGGTGCATCTCCAGTCCCTTGCTGCGTCCCCCTAATGAATTTGTAGGCAGCCACAAGATCACCTCTCAGCCTTTTCTTGTGGAGGCTGAAGAGGTCCTGGTCCCTCAGTCTCTCCTCATCGGACTTGTCCTGTAAGCCTCTGACCATGTGAGTGGCCTCCTCTGGACCCTCTCGAGTCTATCCACATCCTTCTTGAAGTGCGGTGCCCAGAACCGCATGCAGTCCTCCAACTGTGGTCTGAGCAATGATGCATAGAGGGAAAGGGTCACCTCCTTGGATCTATTCATCATGCATCTGCTGATGCACGATAAAGTGCGGTTAGCTTTGCTGGTGATTTTGTCACACTGATGACTTGTGTTCATCCTGGAGCCCACTATGACTCCGAGATCCCTTTCTGCGTCTGTGCTGCCGAGAGGACCCTCAGCCAGTAGATGTGGGTCCCAGCTAGTGGGTGTGCTGGATATTTTTGCACCCTCGGTGCAGCACTCTGCACTTGTCCTTGTTGTGCTGCATCCTATCGTGTACTGTCCACTCTTCCAGCCTGTCCAGGTCTGCCTGCAGTTGTTCCCTACCCTCCGGGGTGTGCACTTCACCCCACAATTTAGTATCATCTGCAAACTTGGACAGAGTGCACGTCACCCCCACATCCAAGTCACAGATGAAGACATTGAAGAGCACAGGTCTGAGGACTGAGCTCTGCGGGACCCCACTGCCCACGTCCTTCCAGGTCAATACCGACCTGTCTGCTACCACTCTTCTGGGTGCGACCCCCAAGCCAATTTGCCACCCACTGGACGGTGTGAAAATCTATGTCACGGCCTCTTCATTTATTTATGAGAGTGGGATGAGATACCGTATCGAAGGCCTTGCTAAAATCCAAGAAAACAACACCCACCTTTCACACACAGTCGAGTTACCATTTCCTTTTGCAGCTTGTTTGGGGTCTTGGCACTGGGGAGATTTGAGTCCAGTACCTCCTTGACACCAAGGGTGCTTCATCACTGATACCCCTGGACTAGGAGTCTCCTGCAGGCCCAGAGTCTCCGTGGCGGGGTGGGCCGGAGACCCTACCCTTACCCCAGGGCATGGCGGAGGAGCAGTGCAAGGGGCATACAGCAGCCCTGTGCTGTGCCTGCCCCAGGGTCTTCTCCCCTTCAGGCAACTGCTGGGGCCGTTTCCCCCTGTGGCTCTGTCTTGGCCCAAGCAGTCCAGAGCTTGCTGGCTGCAGTCTGCATTTGGTGCTGAGCTGATGCCATTGAGATGTGCAAGTCTGCTGAGAATCACTGTGCATCACACCGCCAGCCCGGGTTTAGCTGAGACTTCAGTGGTGCCTAGGACTTGGGCTTCTTTGCATGGGAGGGAGGGGGAATTTCCCCCAGCAAAAGCTGTTCCTTTGTTGGGACTGGACAGAGGGTGCTGACTGCTTGTGCTTGCAGGTGCCGGTGACCTTTGAGGACGTGGCCGTCTACTTCTTCCGGGAGGAGTGGGACGTGTTTGTGGACTGGCAGAAGGCGCTCTACCGGGAAGTGATGATGGAGAACTACGGCACGCTGCTTTCTCTGGGTAAGGAGCCCTTTTTTTCTCTTGCTCAGGCCTCTGCTAATTATTTGCCCAGGTGTATCTCTTGGTGGGTTGCAGTCCATCGATAAACCGCTATCCCCAGCAAAGGCAGGGACAGAGCTAAAGCCAGTAAAGTGTTTGCAATGAGCCCTTAGGAAATAGGAGTGAGGAGGTTACTGGTCTGAGCATCTGCAACCCCAGCACCGTTTGGCAGTTTTGAGAACCAGACTCTGGGTCTCTGGGCCAGTTCCCAGAATAGATGGGTACTTCTGAAAATAACCCTCCTGAATGACTTTCCCCAGGTTGTGCAAATAGTCAGCAAAAGAGCAGGGAAGAAAACTCAGCTCCCCTGACTCTAGGGTCTGCCATTATGCCACCTTCCCTTAACGTTTGCACCCAATGCTGCAACCCCACGGTAAAGGTAGCAGTGCCTTGATGTGAAGCAGACCGGGAGAAAAGGGAGCCAGACGTGAAGCTGAAAGGACCTTATATCGTTGTACAATCTGAGAGGTGCCCAGGCAAAGGAAAGGTCCACAGGAGCGTGCAGTAATTGAGTGTGTTTTTAAGGACATAGAAACACAAAGTAGTTTGTCACCAAATCTGTGCTGGGGGTTCTTCATTCTTCAAGTCACTGCTAATAAAATTGTCAGGGGTTATTTGTGCGACTGTAGACAGGGCGAGGGCAGAGTTGTGTCTGACAATAGCTATGGTTGTGTAAGAGTGATGCTGTAGCCGTGATAGTGCAGAAATTATGCGAGAGGAAAGACTTTTTCTTAGGGTGAGCTGTTTTATTGGACTAGCTCTGTAGTTGGGATAAAGTTAGCCAGGCTTTTGCATGAAAGACATTCTTTGTCCAAAATGGAAGACGCCAAAATCCAGAAAAATAGCTAAGAATTCTCCTACTGCTTGGGCCAGGTCCTGGACTTGGCAAAAGATTTGGCCATCCATGTAGCCAAGAGCTGGGGGTTCAGTTGGGGTCAGGTAGAGATGGCCTCCCTGCTCACTTCAAAAACCAACGTGTTAGACATGGCGCTTTGTCCTGTGTTGCTTTCCTTGGTGTCTGGCCTCTTGGGTACGAGCAGACCCTTCTCTCAGCCATTCCCACCACGCACTCTTCATGTTGTGCTCTTCTGATTGTCGTTCAAACCATGCCTCGGTCATTTTTGTTTCTCTTCTCTAAACTTCTTCCAGTTGGTAACCATCTTTCTGATAGCTGGAGCCAGAAGCAGATGCAATTTTTTCCCCCCTCGAGGAAGGCAAAGAGCTTTGTATGCAGCGTTCGGTTAATCTCTTGGCACATCACCGCTCGGCAAATGTTTTGGTGGGACCTGCAAAAAAGCTCAGGTGCGATACAGAAAGAACGACTCATATTCGTGTCCGGTGGTGAAAGCTCAGAGAGGTTGACTGTCTCGTAGGACAGTAGCTCGCCTGTCTGTACAGCAGTCAGCCCAGCTCAGCGAAACTGCGCAGACAGTGGTAAGCGGTGCGTTATGTGCATCCGACACCCCCTAAGTCACTACAAAGGGCGAGTCTCGCGCTGCCTGTGTTGATAACCTAGATGCCCCCACCCCATGCCAGTGCTCATCTCTGCAATGACGTCTCTCTTGACCCATCACCTTGCCAAGTACGGCCACTTGCAGCTCATCCCTTGCCCACCGCAGCTCCCGCCTGCCACGTTCAGGTGTTGAGAGCTCACTCCCTGTTGATTTGGGGCTTCTCCAGGTCACCTGCTGAGTACAGCTCCTCTCTCCTTGTCTCGACTTCCCCCAGCAAGTTCTCACTTTTCACTCCTCAAGTTGTTCAGCTCCTGTGTCTTGCTGTGAAGCAGCGTTTTCACTTGATGCAGCTTTTATCCGGTCATCCAGCAGTCAGTGGAGCTTGCTACTCTCAAGGTCCTTTGCAGTGCCTTAGCTTGACTATAGCTTAGTGTAACTATGGCTTAGCATGGCCAAAACTCCTACAGCACTGTGGCCTTACATGTGTGCAATAGATGATAAAACAGGGAGGCATTACCTTGCCCAGAACCTGTGGACTGGTGGGCACGGCTGCTCTTTGCTAAGGGAGCGAGCAAGGCGTCACCATAGTCTTCATGTGGGACGTCTGTCCTTTTATGGCCGAGGGATTAGGCCCAGCATGCACTTGGCTTAACCATCATCCAGGCATCGCAGCAGATGGGGAACTTCAAGGAGGATGTCGAGAGAGCTGTGGGACATGTCCAGGGAGCAGCTTCTTCTGCAAGCTTTCCAACTGACTACCCCACAGATGGGTAAAGATGCCCAGCGCGGCATCAGGGAGGACCTGCTGGCACTCACAAGCTGCGAAATCCAGAGGCGAGAAAGGGGAGACCTGTTGGCTACAGGCCCATCCTGATTAACAGAGGACAGGAAGCCGCAATTAGAAGGAACAATAGGAGAGCGTGACAAATGGCACCGGGAGGGGAGTAGATTGCAAGCCAGCAGCAGATCTCGGGTTTTTTTCTGGAGGAGAAATGGAAAGGAGTGCCGACACCCCTGCGTAGAAGTTATGGAAGATGGAAAATTGATGCGTGAAGAAATAACCTGTGTGGGGAATCCATGGTTGACAGGACAATAAGAGGGTTTTAAGTACATTAGGATCAAGTGAAATCCCATAGCCCTGTTCCTACATGGGGATGATGCGATTGGAGATAATCATACAGAAAAGGCACAAGTGCTAAAGAGCTTTTTCTGTTCTGCGTTTGGAAAGGAGCTGGACCATGCATTTGTATCAGGTGAGGCTGGCGATGGTCCTTCCAGCCTGTTGGTAATTAAACTAGCAGGGATACAGTCTTTTTGGTTTTTAGACTGGCAGACCCGGAGGGCGAGCACTCCTGAAAAGGCTGGGTGAGGGAATCCCTGCACCGCTGGTAACTCGTTTTTACTATATTGTGGAGCGCTGTGGAGATGCGGTGATACTCCAGGCAAGATGATTTAGGTCACTATAGATCAGTTATCTCGGCATCCACCCCAGGCAACACCATGGGAAGGCTGATAATGAGACTTAATAGGCAAAGGATAATGTTGGTCAACTTGGTTTAGGGAAAACAGGGCTCGTAAAAGCAAACTTGCTCTCATTTTTTTGGTGAGGTTACAGGCTTGCCCGCTAAAGGTGACTGCATAGATATAAATCAAATGCCTTGCAGAAATCTGTCTGCATTGCAACTCTGATTTAAAAATTAGCCCTATGCAGTATCAATCAACACACACTAGACAGGCAAAGGACCGGCTTGGTATTTCGAATAGGATTCTGCAGGGGCTGGTGTTATTTGACATGCTCCTCAGCCACCAGGCTGTAGATACCATTTGTGGAGGGTGGCAGGGGGTAAAGGGCAGAGAAACAAAGCAATCACTTGGTAAGCAGGATCCATTCGAACAAAAGGCATCTTAACACAGCAGGATACAGGGCCCGACACCGAGGAACAAAGGAGACGGTGCCAAACCCACAGACTGGCCTGGCAAGCAGATGGCACGGAAGAGACGTAGTGATTGCAGCAGCTGCATGACTGAACGCGAGTCTACTGTGCTGCTGTAGCGGTGCGTGAGTGTTGGGGCGGCTGCTGTGATCCTTGGAGGTATAAACAGCGGGGACGTGAATCGGAGGAGATACGGCCTCGGTGAGACCGATATTGGAACGTGCCGCACCCGTGTCTGTTGTCCGCTTTTTATGAAAAATGACAGAGAAAGTGCAGAAGGCATTGAAAAGAGCTAGAGAAAATATTCAGAGGCTGGGAAAAAAATGCCCTGTGGCTCAGCACATTTGTCCAGCCCCCTGAAAAAACCAAGGGATGGTTAGATTTGCACTATGTGGGCACTAGCATGGGGAGCACAGGCTCGTACCGGGGGAGCCTCTGCTTCTGTCGGCGAAGTGCAAACCAGGAAACTGGCTGGAAGCTGGAGTCGGGCACATTCGAATGAGGAACAAGGTGCGCATTTTGGAGACAAACTCCCAAGGGCGGCAGTGGGGGATTCTCCTTTTTCTGATGTCTTCGCCTGTCTGGAAGGTGTCTTGGGCAAGTTCAGGTTATCGGCCTTGGCACTGGTGAAATGAGATGAAATTCTCTGGCCTTTATCCCGCAGGGTGTCAGACGAGATGAGCTAAAAGCAGTCCCTTTTGGCGCTGATATCTGTGACCTGCATTAAACTTGCAATACACCATGAAGGTCATGGTTTTGAAAATAGCCCAAATCCCCTCTTGCCTCTTCTGCCTCTCTCCCTAAAGGTTTGAATAGCGGCAAAAGCTTTAGCCGATGAGCGTAAAGTAAATGTAAAGAGTAAAATAAAGCTTTAGCCGATGAGCCAGTTCAAAACAGAGGCCTCCTTTTTTGTCTGGGCAGCTGGCAGTCCCCTTGACCGCAAAAATCGGTGACTTCTAGGCTGGCGTCTTTGAAACAGTTGCTCCAGGGAAGCCTGGTTTCCTGCTGCAAAGAGTCCTTGGCTTACTTATTGTAACACGGTTCTCCAGCCTCCGTGCTTTACAGCGTTAGCTAATTCCCTTTGTGCCCAAGGGTGTTGAGAGACTGATGGAGGCCAGCGTGGGCATGCTGATGCTTTCCAGCTCTTCTCACCTCTGTTTCCATGGTTATTTTTTACAGGGGCTTCCTTTGTTCCCAGCTGGCCATGTTTCTCTGTTTTATTGATTTTTATTAAAGATTTCCTGCAGACTTCGTCTCCTCAGGCGTAGTCCAGTCGTCCTCATCTGAAGGTGCTCTGTGCTTTTTGCACCATGTCCTTATCACAGCTTTCTTCCCTGTGGTCCCCGCACCTTGCACGGCACCGTTGCTGCTTGTAGCTCGTTTCTGCACTGGGTGTCCTTGTGCGGTGGTATTGCATGTGTGGTTTCTTTCCCAGAGCGGCTGGCTGGTTTGCATCTATGCTCTCAGTCACTCCCTAACCCTAACGCTAACCCTAATCTGCAGCACATCTCTTGGAGAGCTAGAGGCTGTGCTGAAGAGGCTGAAGGACCGATTGCCACCATGGCTGAGTGACTTGTGCAGTGACCAGCCTCAATGTCTCCTTGTCTCCCCCCACTAACAGGCTATGCAGGCCCGAAGCCTGACATCCTCTACCGGATGGAGCGGGGGGAAGAGCCGTGGGTCTGCACCCCGCAGAGCCCTGTGGTGTGGGAGAGCCCAGGCAGCCCTGCACCGGGTGAGTAGCAGCAGTGCCAATGCTCGTGAAGAGCTGGAGGCTGGTCATGCTCCCCAGCTCCCCTTCTTTCCCCTACTTCCTGTGATGGGGTTGTTTTTCCCAGCAGGCCTGCCTGCCTCCCTTCCAGCACCAGGTCTTTCCCCTGAGGTTTCAGGTTCCCTGCAGACCCTGGTTATTGTGATGAAATGCATAAAATTGCCCCACTTGGTGCCCATCTTCCATCTCCCCTGGTTGCAATGTCCCTGCATGCTTGGAGCTGCTATGTTCAGCCTCCCCTTGCAGGGTGGAGTGGGGCTGCTAGCCAGGGTCCTTGCAAAGCTAACACACGCTCCACCCTTCGTGCAGTCCTGCTGGGCTCTTCTGGGGACTGCTCATGGCCCGTAGCAGGATGCCCATCCTGTCCTGCTGTGCGCCCTGGTGTGACATCACTTGCGGGAGGGACGGGGAGCTCCCTCCGTCAGGTCCCACGGGGGGCGGAGGGGAGGCATTCCCCTTTCTGGAAAAGAGCCTCTGGTTTGTTTTCTCTGCAGGAGACCTTGGGGACAGGAGCGGATCAGAGAAGCAGCGCCACGATCCCTGGGCCAGTCCCCAGCAGTGCTCCGCGGTGTGGGAGAGCCCCAGGAGCCCGTGCTTAGGTGAGTGACAAAGATAAATGATAAATGAGCGCGGCCTTGTGCCTCCCTGCACCCAGAGGTCTGTCTGCTCCTAGTCACGGCAGCGTTTGCAGAGGCAGTGCCTGGATCCCAGCCCAAGGCAGCTGGCTCCTTCGTTCCAGTGTCACTGCCTGGCCTGTCCTGTGAGCTGATGGAGCTTGAAGTGCACCCTGCCCTGGAGGTGTCTGTAGTCCCCGTCTGGACAAGGGCTTCGTTCTGGCATATCCGGTATCTGTGCGGACCTGCAGATGACTGATGCATGGACAGAACCTCAGTGGGGACGGTGTTGGCCCTGGTGTAGGCAGGGGTCAGCTAAGAGCCTCGAACGGAGCCTGGTGGGGCCAGATCTGCTCTGCCAAGCATCCCAAGCTGGCCGCTCTGCCGTGCCACCTGCTACAGAGGAGGGCAAACCCCCTGCCCCCAGCCTGCACTGGTCTGACCAGGGGGTAAAATCCCTTCCTGACCTCAAATATGGCATTGGGGCAAATATGGCAAGACCCTGTAGCCAGGGGCCTCTGGGTTTGAGTCCCGGCAGGAGCATTGGCACAGCCCAGTCCCCATCCCCAGCCTGGGCAGCAGCCAGCACCTCTGAGAGGGGCTTAAAAACCCCTGATGCCTGGAGCAATCAGAGGGGTGGGGGATCTCTCAGCTTGAGTCTGGTTCCCCCCCCCATTTCCTTGAGGAGCCAGACTGGGAACCTCACAGCACTTTCCTTCTCCTCCTCCCGGTAGAGGATGCCAATAAATCTGCCACCCGAAATGACAGGGCTGAGCGAGGCTGCTGGTTAGCGTCCTTGCCCTTTTCCCACACTCCCCCCACCCTGCCCCAGCACTCGGTGCTGTCCTGCTGTGTTTTCCCACAGACTGCCCACGCTGCCGGGAAGGCTGAAAGGGCTAGGGTTGTTCAGTCTAGAGAAGAGAAGACCGAGGGGGGATGTGATAAATGTCTGCAAATTTCTGAAGGGCGATGACAGAGGACAGAGATGGGCTTTTCTCTGGCCGTAGGGGACAGGACGAGGAGCGGTGGCCTTAAGCTGCAGCTGGGGAAGTTGAGGCTGGAGATGAGGAGGAACTTCCTGAGTTGGAGGGTGGCCCAGCCCTGGAGCAGGCTGCTTAGAGCAGCCGTGGGGTCTCCATCCTTGGCAGTTTTCAAGAGCAGGTTGGCTGGGACGGGTTAGCCACAGATGTTCCTGGACATGTCCCCCTGAGAGCCCTGCCAGCCTGACTTCCCTATGATCCTATTATTTGCTTCTCACATTGTGAGTGCTGGGCAGAGCCCTTTCCCCCGTGCTGACAGACCAGTGTCATGGTGTCTGGGCAGGGGTGTGGAGCTACCCTGGCCAGGGGGAGAAGA
>NW_005842747.1:178179-183476 GCF_000455745.1 Alligator sinensis
TCTCCCTGGGTAAGTGCATCTGGGTTGTTTCCCCCGCAGGGGACAGGACCGGGTTGGAGGAGCAATGCCGTGGGCCCCAGCAGTGCTCTGCGGTGTGGGAGAGCCTGTGCCTAGGTGAGTGACACTCTTGCACCCGTCTGTGCGACAGAGGGAGGAGGTGGGGCTGCAAAACCCAAGCCCTTCTCCTCTCCCTGGAGCGAATGTGCCGTCTCCTGGGGAAAGGGTGTGGGGCCAGCTTGGCCCCGTGCTGCTGCTGGGGGATTCGGATGCTTTCCCAGGCAGTGACTTCTGTTTTCTCCTGCAGCCGGCGGCTCCAGGAGCAAGTCTGAGGAGCAGCAGCAAGAGGAAGCTTCAAGGACCCTGCAGCTGCCCCAGATGTTTCTGAAGGGATGGGACGGGGGCACTGTCCCTAGCCCTGAGTTGCGGGGAGCCCCCATGAAAGTGTGCGAATGCCAGAGCCAGGGCAGCGAGCTAGCCCCTGCCCAGGGATGTCAGCGGTGCTTGGGGAAACTCCCAGGTCCTGGGAGCAGCCTGTGCCCTCGGTGCGAGCCAGAGGGCAGTGAGCCCATGGCAGAGAAGCCGCACCGGTGCCCAGAGTGCGGGAAGGGCTTCAGGCGGAAGCAGGACCTGACGAAGCACCAGCGCATACACACCGGGGAGCGTCCGTACCCCTGTGCCGAATGTGCCAAGAGCTTCAGCCACGTCTCCAACCTCATCAAGCACCAGCGCATCCACACTGGCGAGCGCCCCTTTGCCTGTGACCTCTGTGGCCGCAGCTTCGCCCTCAAACAGGTGCTGGTGCGGCACCAGCGCATCCACACAGGTGAGCGCCCCTACGCCTGCTCCCAGTGCGACCGGCGCTTCAAGGACAAGCAGAAGCTGGTCATCCACCAGCGCATCCACACCGGCGAGCGGCCGTACGTGTGCTCTGACTGTGGGAAAAGCTTTGGGCAGAGCCAGCGGCTCAAGACGCACCAGCGGGTGCACACAGGGGAGAAGCCATATGTGTGCAGCCACTGTGGGAAGGGCTTCAGCCAGCTCTCCAACCTCTACACGCACTGGCGCACACACACCGGTGAGCGCCCCTATGCTTGCACCCACTGCGGGAAGAGCTTCGGCCTCAAGCATGACCTGGCCAAGCACGAGCGTGTGCACACAGGCGAGAGGCCCTACCCGTGCCGAGACTGTGCCAAGAGCTTCAGCCAGAAGCAGGACCTCACCAAACACCAGCGCGTGCACACAGGCGAGAGGCCCTACCCCTGTGCCCAGTGCGGCAAGAGCTTCAGCAACATCTCCAACCTCATTGCCCACCAGAGGACACACACAGCGCCAAGGATTCATGTGGCCCAGCCCAGCCAGGAGTGAGGGCATCGGAGGGGTGGGTGTCCGTGGCATCTGGGGCATGGGTGTTGCGGGGAATGAGTGCCGCTTGCACGGAGAGCGTGTGATGTGGTTGCCTACAGCTCAAGAGGCCTCCGTCTGAGTCCCTCAGGGCACAGTCCTGTCTCCTGGCATGCCCTGTGCGTTATTACTGATGTGGTGGGGAAGGGAGGGCAAAACAGAGTCTCTCTGCCCCCGGGTGCCCTGTGCTGTCTGCCCCTCGCTGGGGTCTTGTTCAGCAGCCCTGCAAAGTCCATTGCCCCAAGCTCTCGGGGTCAGATCCGCACAGGTGCCTGCGGGCCTGGGGGCCCAGAGTCCCACTGCTCTTGGTGTCTGCGCACGAGGGACGCCAAGCTCGTTATAGGAAAGCAGAGATGAGGGTGGGTAGAGGCACATGCTCCGAGGAGCTGGTCAGGGCACTGACCACAGCAACAGCCTCCCAGTTAAAAATGCCACAAGCCAATCCCAGTGGGTTTCTCCGGGGTCCCCCAACTCTCAATTCACTGCAAGCTCTGGGTTTCTTCATGTTTAAAGCCCACAGGCCCAGGGGCCCAAGTCCCTGCACCCACTTCGCCAAGGGGCCCAGCACTCAAGGTCCATAGGTCCTCTGAAGAGCTGGTCATGAATGGGTCAGCTACTCAGCTCCCAGTTAGCTCTGGGACTGCTGCTCTCTGCCATGCCTCTGGTCTCAGAAGAGCTCAGGTGAGCAGAGCAGAGACGCTCAGGTGTGTGACCCTCCCGTGGCAGGAAACTAGTTGGCTGGATCCTGACTGTGCCCAGAGTGGGATGCGAGACTCCACTCCCTGCAGAACCCGGACTGACAAATGTGGATGAACAAGCATTCAGTGTGTTGCTCGACTGTCCTGGGCACACTGACCCCACGGCAGACGATGCACCATGTAACTTAAGACTAAGCTCTGTGGGGCATGAGGGTGTTGGAGCCCAGCCCAAGAGAGTCCCCATGAGCTGCTGTGATCTGAATGATTAATACTAATCATGGTAATGACTGCAGTGTTTGGACTGTGACTTGTGCCAAGAGAGTGCTCCCTATGGCGGTGGGAGGTGATCACGGGGTGGGGGTCTGCTCTCTGGTGACCATCTTGGGCTGAGGTCAGGGGAGTTTGGGAAATTTCCTTGATGGGGTGGGAGGTGCTGGGAACGGTGCAGTCAAATCCCTGCATCTCGGTGCTGGTTTCAGAGACATGGACCAGGGTCTCTGCCTGCCTTAGAGGAGGAGCATGCTTTCTAGCCTTGGGTTTTGCCCTTTGTGGCTGTGTGTGTGTACGGGGAGCTGCAGAGGGGTAGGCTTGCATGGCAGAGGCTGTCTGCTGGGCACAGATGATGCTTCAGCTCAGCACCGGGTCAGTAAAGTCTGACAGCAAGACTGACGTGGCCCATTGTGCTGAGTTTGTTGACAAGGTTGATGGGTGTCTGGATTACGATGCACGTGGAGAGAAAATACCAGACACCAAAGTACACTTTAACTTAGTAGGGAACCACTGGACAAGAACTGGTGGCTGGGAGCTGAAGCCAGGCAAATTTAAATTGGAAACGGGGTACCAGCTACTAACACCGAGAGTGATCGACTGTCTGCACAAGCTCCCTTGCATCCTAACTAGATGCCTTGGTAGTCAGACAGCAGTTGTTCGGCTCAGCACAGAAGTGGCTGGGTGAAGGTCAGACTGGACGATCTCTTAGCCATCCCTTCCAGTGTGAGAGTCTAGCACAACCGGCCGTACTCAACTCCAACTCCTTGTCTTTAAATATCGAACTCGGGGAAGGATATCGGAGGGGCGGCTTAGCAGCATACAGTACCTTAGCAGGCTGAGCCTCCGATGCTAGGGGGATGTGGACTGCATCGGTTTCTCTGGCTGATTATTTTCCAGGCAGACATGAACGGGCAGGTGGAGGAGGAAAGGGACACCGCAGCCATCTCCTTGGTGCCATCTCGTGGCCATTTAAAGCCAAGGCTCCTGGAGGAGAGGACTTCTCCAGGAATCCCCCTTTGTTTATTGCTCTGGACGTGGTGTTCTCCATCTCCCAGCCGCACGTGGGAGCGCGCTCGCAGTAAAATGGTGGATGCATTTCCCTGGGATCCCCAGACAGTCTGTCGCAGCGTTAAGGACTCTGATCGCAAGGCTCTCGGCTGTCTCCTGGTGTCCTGGGGTTTGAATGCAGAGCTCTGTCCCCTGCTTTCACTTTCAGTGCAGTGAGAAAATGCAGCTCGTCTCTTCCCCGCTGTGAGGTCTCCTCTGCTCCCAGCCAGCCCCTCTCCCAGTTAGGGGCTCTCCTAGGCCTCCTGGGGGGTCCCTGCAATGCTGCTGAACAACAATGTTAACTTTTCCCAAGCCTCCCCTTTGGCTCCAAATACACAAGTGGAGATGTGTGCCGCCAGGCTTGCTGTAGTTGGCCCCAGGGTGCTGAGCAGGCAGGGAAGACCATGGAGACTCCAGGCATCAGTGCAGAAAAGGTCCTTATAAATATAGGAATGCTTACAATGAGAACTTAAAGAGACATAGCGTTGGTTTGTGTAAGAAAAAAAATTGTCCAGCTAAGGGTATGAAGATAATGAACTGTGCCAGGAAATTTGGGCCTACTAGGGTTTGCCCTAACAGTCAGCTTGAGTGTGCAAAGATGTGTAACTGTGCAAAAATGTTCAAAGGAGGATGAAAACCTTAACAGGATTTGCCAAACAGAAGGTGTCACAGAATCACTGAGAAGCGGGGCCGGACGGGAGCTCGAGATCATCTATTCCCCCCTGCCTGAGGCAGGATCAGCCCTGTCCAAACCAGCCCAGACAAATCCATAATGTAAACCCTTGCTAAAACTACCGTCAACCCTGACACAGCACCGGGCATCGCACCCAGACCGACCAGCTGCAAAGCAGGGGGCCAGCGTCCTGCGTGTGTGCAAGGTTGTTAACACATGCTCCAGGTAGGAGCCGTGGCCCTGCTACAGAGGAAGGCAGCCCCCTCCCCTGTCTACCAATCTGACCACGGGGTTCAATTCTTCCCTGACGCCTAATGTAGCATCGATCGGACGATGAGCGGAGGGGCAAGATCCTCTAGCTAGGACCCTCCAGGTTTAAACCAATTAAAGAGAGCCCAGTCCTGCGGTAGAATAAGTGCAGAACTAAGATGTTCACAAACGACTGAAAACGGGAGCGTTTGTGCAGGACTGGAGAGCCCCGAATTCTTCGTTGAGCGCACCAACAAAAGACAAGCTCGGACAGGGACGGACACGTTCCACCTCTCCGACGCAGCGAGGGGGCTAGCCGCGTCTGCCTGCAGCCAGGCCGAAGGCAGGGGAGAGATGCACCTTATAGATTAACTGAGTCAGAGCTGTGCAAGGAGATCCATCGATCGATTGATCAATCAATCATTTCCCTAGTTGGTGACTAGAGAAGGACTTACCTGGCAGGGGAAACACCACGGATGTGGGTCCAAGAAGGCAGTTTTCCTTAAACCTCCCTGGGACAGCTGTTCTCCTGGCGTGGTTTAGTACTCCCCCAGGGGCTGGGGCTTCGTGCCCATTTTATGGAAAGGGGAGACTTCTCCCTAGCCTGCTCCTGGGGCCTTACGGCTGCGGGCCAGCGAGACTCAGGGGCACGCGAGCCCAAGCCTGCGGGCTAGGACGCCTGCCAAAGGATTGGGAACGTGTGAAGCCCCGGGTGGGGCGGACGATGCTTGCGGGGTGGAGGGCCGCTTGCGGATCTGGACTGGGCAGACCCACCGCTCTGTGCAGCCTGCTCGCACCCAGGCTTTGCGAAAGCACGCCGGGATGCAGCGCTCCCCGTGCACACCCGCGGGGCCGTGTCACACGCCCGGGCACGTGGGCTGAGCCGGGCTCGCTCCGCGCACACGAGCCCGACGGGACCCCGCGGAGCCACGCGGGCAGGGGGGCGGCGGGGGGTTTGG
>NW_005842747.1:185934-192868 GCF_000455745.1 Alligator sinensis
CAAGCGCAGGTGCTGGCTGGTGACCGCTTGTGCTTGCAGGTGCCGGTGACCTTTGAGGACGTGGCCGTCTACTTCTCGCGGGAGGAGTGGGACGTGTTTGCGGGCTGGCAGAAGGCGCTCTACCAGGCGGTGATGACGGAGACCTACGACATGCTGCTCTTTCTGGGTAAGGAGCCCTTACTTTTGCTCAGGCCACTGCTAACTCTTTGCCTGGTCGCTTGGGGTTGACCGATCCTCTGCTACCCGCAGCAAAGAGAGGGGCTGCCCTCGAGGCTCTGAGCAACAAGGGGTCCACGCTGACAATGTTCGGCATTTCCGAGAAGCTCAGCACCCAAAATTTGTAACTGCTGTCTGTAACTTTGGGCCTGAGCGACTTCCTTTCCCCGGCCCTGTTCAATGTGCTGATCAGCAATGCGGGCGTCAGTAGGAAACCACTGCAGATAACTTGTGCCCTGGAAAGCAGTGGGTGTGCAAGGGAGTGAGCCGTCATCGCCACTGAATGAGAGATTCTTGTATACTGCTGTGAAGAGGGGGAAAGGCCGATGTGATCCTTGGAAATGGAAAGCGAGGAGTAGGAAGAGACATGGCCTTGGTGATGCACATGGAGAGAAAATGTCGAGATTAGAACGGGAGCATGGCACACGCAGGCCCGCCGCCTGTTTGATGGGAAAATGGGTAACGGGATAATTGGAGAGGACTCGGAAAGAATCCCAGAGAAAACATTTAAAAGCGAAAGAAAAATGCCGTGTCGTGAGAGACTGACAAGCTAATACCCTGCTCTAGCAAAAATGAACACTGAGGGGCGGTTTGATTCGTAGCGTCGAGGTGCCATCTCGGAGAGTCAAAGCCACGATTTCAAGGGGGTCATAATCCAGCAGGGAAAGGTGCAGAGCAAGAGCCAACTGCTGGGAGCTGAAGCCAGGCAAACTCAAATCAGAAATTGGGCGCACCTTTCATGCAAGGACCGTGACTAGCTACTGGAGCAAACTCCTGAGGATCAAGGGCAGAGTCTCCGTCCCCCGACATCTCCAGGTCTTGACTGGCTGCCCGTTTGGGAGGGCCCTTAACCAAATGCAAGTTCTTGGCCTTGCAGCTGGAGTATCTGGATGAAATTCCCGGAGTGCATAATGCAGGCGGTCAGACTAGATGAGTTAATTAGTGCCTTTTTGGCATTAAAGCATATGAGTCGCACATTGCCTGCATGCTATAGGCTTAGTGAATTTGAAAATACTCCCTTTTCTCAGAGCTCCCCGACCTGCAGCCTTTTAAATGGTTTAAGTAGTGATTGACATCTTTTGTTTACGAGCCAGTAAAATTAAAAACCAGTGGTAACCTCTTTGCTTGAGAATCTGTCAGTTTTCCTGACCGCAAAAACCTGTGCTCTCTAGATTGAACCCTTTGAAGTGCGCAGGATTTTTTCACAGCTAACTTGTGCTGCAGGGAAACCTGTTTCCTGGTGCAAATACCGCTCGGCTGTTCTAAAAACGGTTCCTTCCTGTCTTCTTCCTTTGCATGTTAAAAATTCAGCTTGCCTTTTTGCGGCCCTTCCTTTTTTCCCACCCCTGCACCAGGCACTTTTTTCCCCTCCTCACAATCTCTTGTAGAGGGGGACCATCATACTGGAGACGAAAGGAATTAGCAAATGTAGGGTAGTTCATAGACCATCTCAAGGGAGGGACCAAACTTAAACATGGGAGGATTTAAGTTTTGAGCTGGGGAAAATCCCAGGCTTTATTTTCAGCCTTAGAAGATGAGAGCTTGGGAAATTTGAGTTTCTAGTGCAGAAACGGTCCTGGAAGCCCATGGAAATGCTGATGCAAGAACCATCACTGTGAACAAAATGGAAAGTATCATCTTGCCCCTTTATAAATCCTTGAATCCTGTGCCCAGGTCGGGTCCCCGCACCTCCAACAGGGTATAGGAGAACTAGAGAAGGGCAACAAGGATGCTGAGCCGTGCATGAGGGGAGACTAAAGAAGCCCGGCTCGTTCAGTTCAGAGAAAAGATGTTTGAGTGAGGATGTGCGATGGGTTTAAAAAACACTAAGCGGTGAAGAGAAAGTCGCTTGGGATTTCTTATTCACTCTCTCGCAATATGAAAACGAGAGGTCACAAAATGAAACTAGTAGGCAGTCAGTTTAAAACTAGCACCAGGAAGTTCCTTTTCCCACAGCGTGCAACTAAAGGGTGGAAATCGTTGCTGCTGGATGTGGTGATAGCTGGCAGTTTAGCCAGATACGAAAAGGGATTGCATGCAGCCTTGGGGCCAGAGGGCTTCCGTAGCTATTGAGCATGGGAGTTAGGGCCGCAACCTCTGAATGAGAAGCTCCTAGATCTTAAATGCTGGAGGCTGCAAGTGAGAGGGGGACAGTGAGGGAAAAACCCCTGGTCGTATCCAGGTCACTGTCTGCCCCTGTGTGACCCAGGGTGTGGGGCAAGATGACCCTGTGGTCTGACTCGGTACATGGCGATTCTTATATTCTTACGTGCAACAGCCCAGATGAAGGCTTTCTGGCCGGAGGACCAGACGCAGGCTATAAGGTGTGGATCCAAGGATTTGGGTGGACGCAGACCTGGCCTGACTAGCCAAGGAAGCGGTCCACACCCGTGGAGGGCGGTGACAGCAGTCAGGGCAGCCGCACCAGTTGGAGAACAAGTCGGTTAAGCCAGTGGGCAATTTGGCAGCACAGGGATTACTCCTGGAGAGGTTTCGGGATGTTCTGCATGAAGAGAAGCTGCAGACGTGTCTCGGGTCCCAGTCCCAGGGTGGAACAGAAAGATGCCGAGAGGAACCACTTAAAAGTTCCCTTGTGAAGGAGCACAGGTACGCGGGAGCTGGGAGAGGTTTCCCATGTAGAAGACAAGTGTTGGGAGTTGGAGTACCTGCTTGGCTAGACGAGAAACTGCCCTGCCTGCTATGGGGATGAGTGGAAATAGGTGAGCAGCTTGCTTCCTGAGCCATGGGGATAGATGCAGCGGAAATGAGGGCATGGGGTGTCCTTTGGAGTAGCAGGCCACCAAGGTGGAAAAGGAGCTGGAGATGCAGGCCCCAGCGGGGCTGGTAGCACCACGTGCACTCGATATGCTTAGAACTGAAGTGACCTAAATCAACCTAATTCCCCTGTACTTCAGAATTAAGGTCCCCACAGGAGATTAATGCAGCTTAACTGACATGCTTTCCCTTCCCGACGTGTCCCCGTGTCTCTGCACCCTCCGCCTCGACTAGAAAGGAGCAGCCCCACTGCGGGGCTGCCTGATAATGCGTCCTCTTAATGGGAGCAGTTGTTTAGAGGCTGCAAATAAATGTGCAATCGCTCCACGGCAGATTTGGAGGATCAAGGGGAAAGCCCACAGCAGAGCTCTGGGGTGAGGGGAGAGCCCCAGGAGGCAGGACCGTTCCAGTAATAGCCAGGAACCGGCATGTTGTCTAAATGTTTTTGTAGCAACAGACCCAATGTTTTCTTGTCTCTCTCAACTATCAGGCTACCCTGGCCCAAAGCCTGACATCTTATACCGGATGGAGCGTGGAGAAGAGCCCTGGATCTACATGCCACGGGGGCCCATGGTCTGGGAAAGGCCCGACAGCCCCATCCCCGGTGAGTCACAAGGCCTCTGCCCTTGGCACTGCCAGGCTCTCTGCTGCAGGGCTGGAGACCAGTCGTACTCTCGAGGCCTCCCACTTCTTCCCTGGTTTCTTTCAGCAGGTCTCTTGCTTTGCAGCGGGCCTGTCTGCCTTCCCTTCCCCTCGGCTTTCAGAGTCCTTGGAGACCATGAACCGTGAAGTGACTTCGCAGCGTTTTCTCAGTCCCCCTGCACCCTGGGTAGCAATAGCCTTGTAATGTTAGGAAGCTGTTCAACATGCTTGGAGCAACGTTTAAAGGACCCTTTGTCTCTTGAAGCTGAGGGGCTTCATGGTACTGTTAGCCAGGGCTCCAACAAAGTTTTGTTTTTTGGGTTTTTTTCCTCCCACTGCTGTCCTTTAGGTGACTGCTCACTCCCCAGGGTAGGATCCCCACCTGCCCTCCTGGTCCCTGCGCACTGTGCTGACCGGACGGTGCAGCGTTGTCTCCGGGAGGGCCGTGGAGCTGTCTCGGTCAGGTCCCACGGCAGGGGAAGAAGACAGCTTTCCCCTTCCTGGATGAGAGCATCTGGGTTGTTTTCCCTGCAGGGGATGTAGTGGACACGAGCGGGCCGGAGGAGCAGTGCCACGAGCCAGAGGCCAGTCCCCGGCAGTGCTCTGCGGGATGGGAGAGCCCCGGGAGCTCCTGCCTGGGTGAGTGACGGCAACATCCACAAGCCCTCGGTGCTGCGCAGACTCCAGAGAGCAGGTCTGAGGGGACTGATCCTGCCCAAGTTTGCTGTCATTGATCCCCAGAAACACTTGCGAGGGTCTTGTCTCTCTTGCTGCTTAGAGAGCCAAGTCCTCCAGGACTCGGCATTTGCGGGTATGCCGTTCTCTCCTCGTTCTGGTGGGCTAAGGCAGGGAAGTGCCCTGGGCTTGGCTTCCTTGACATCCCTGACTGGAGGAGGGAAGGCACCGATGTCAGATGGGAAACCTGCATCCCTTCACCACCCCACGACCCATCCGTCCAGCCTGGCTCTGCCTCTGGCTGCTTGCTTGCTTCCCCCAGCAGGACTTTCCTGCTCCGCTGCTGGGCAGAGGTCTGGGGTCACGAGTCGCATGCTGCCTGGGGGTATATACTTGGGATGGATACATCTCCATCCCTGCTGCCGGGGCATAAGAGCAGTTCCCTGTTGTCAGCAGCTTGCCACACACGCTCTGGACTCTCTTCTGTCTTCCAGGTGACGAGGTTGCTAGTGGATCTGGGGAGCAGCATCGCCAGCCGTGGGGCGGTGTCCAGCAGTGGTCCGTGGTGTGGGAGAGCCCTGAAGGGCCCTGTCCAGGTGAGCAGCTCCAGCCCAGCCTCCGTAGTGCGGCGTGGGGGCAGCGACCCCGTCGCAGGCGGCAATGCTGGGCTCCTTCTCTCCAGCATCCCATGGTTGTGTCTTGGCAGCCCTTTTACCTCCTCTCCCTGCAAGTTCATTCCCAGCACCTCCCTGTTTCATTTCAGGCCCTGGTGTCCACTCCTGTTTCACTGAGGTTTGTGACCGTGGGTAAGATTTCCCTCTGCTGCTCTTGGAGGCTGTCAGGACAGGGGGTGGCCCATGTTGCTCCCTGCAAGCTGACTGAATTGCTCCCTTTTGCACATCCCTGAGGCACAAAACCACTTGGATACCCGGATGCGGCTCTCCCCTTCTCTGTGTCTGGGTAGCGCTGTCCCTGCCAGGTTGGAGGGACACTGCTCTTTGCACTCAGAGCTGTGAATTCGGGGAGACCGGCCTGTTCAGTCTTTAACTGCTGGGCGTCGGGGTTGTCTTGGCCAAGGCCATCGTAAGCAGTCTGTCTCCTTCCCAGCTTCTCTTGTGATCCTGCTGTGCACAACCAGCGAACACTTGTTCTGGGTAAAAGCATCTGGGTTGTTTTCCCCGCAGGGGACAGTGGGGACAGGAGCAGATCGGAGGAGCAGCGCCGTGAGCCACGGGCCAGCCCCCAGCGGTGCTCCGTGGTGTGGGAGAGCCCCTGCCCAGGTGAGCGATGCTACAACAGCTCCCTCCACTCCCTGCCCCACAAAGGCAGCAACTCCATCCCCGCCTCCCTATGCCTTCAGCTCCCTCCAGCAGGGTTTTTTTTGCAATCAGCAGGAGCCTGTCCAGCTTTCTTCCCCTGCCAGCCCATTTCCAGCCAAGCTCCCTTTCCCCCTTCATCTTCTGTCTCTCTGGGGTTGTATAGTACTATATCTCATTGATTTGGGAGTGGAGCTGCTGAGCCATAAAGCTAACAGAGTTCCCTTGGGGTCTCTAGTGTTTGCTCCCCAATCATACAACACGTTTATTTGGTGGTGATCGGGAATACGTGAGGGGTATGGGGCAATAACCAGAGAGGAGCAACTCTCATAAGACCAGGGTGAGCCCCTGCTTTGTGGTAGTGTTTCCCAAAGATGAGTGGCCTGTTTTGTTTCCCTGGCTGTGACCCCAAGTCCTCCACTCCCTGGTAGGGGATCTAGGAGCATGTGCCTTCAGAAAGCCGTACCTGGCGTCTGGGGGAAAGGGGAGGTTTAGCCCCACGCTGCTGCTGGGGGAGTCTGGCGCGTTCCCTTTCCCAAGCGCTGACCTCTGGTTCTCTCCTGCAGATGGTGGCTCCAGGAGCAAGTCTGAAGGGCAGCACCCTGAGGAAGTTTCAAGGACACTGCAGATGCACCAGGTGTTTCTGGAGGGGTGGAAAGTGGGCGCTGCCCCCAGCCCCAAGCTGCAGGGAGTCTCCACGAACCTGTACGAGTTGCAGGAATGTGAGCCAGCCCCCACACAGTGGTGCGCGCGGTGCTCGGGGAAGCTCCCCAGCACCCGTCTGGGGCCTGGAGGCAGAGTGGGACCCATCCTGTGCCCACTGTGTGAGCCAAGCCCTAAGGGGCTGGTGCCTGGGACGGAAGCAGAAAGCAGAGACCCTGTGAACGACAAGCCTCACCGGTGCCCGGAGTGCGGGAAGGGCTTCCGGCAGAAGCAGTACCTGACCAGGCACCAGCGCACGCACACCGGGGAGCGCCCCTATCAGTGCCCAGAGTGCGCCCAGAGCTTCACCCATGTCTCTAACCTCATCAAGCACCAGCGCATCCACACCGGCGAGCGCCCCTTTGCCTGTGACCTCTGTGGCCGCAGCTTTGCTGTCAAGCAGGTGATGGTGCGGCACCAGCGCATCCACACAGAGGAGCGCCCGTTCGCCTGCACCCAGTGCGACCGCAGCTTCAAGGACAAGCAGAAGCTGGTCATCCACCAGCGCATCCACACCGGCGAGCGGCCGTATGTGTGCGGGGAGTGTGGGAAGAGCTTTGGGCAGAGCCAGCAGCTGAAGACGCACCGGCGGGGGGGCACCGGGGGGG
>NW_005842747.1:192899-226449 GCF_000455745.1 Alligator sinensis
ATGTGTGCAGCGACTGTGGGAAGGGCTTCCGGCAGCTCTCCAACTTGTACACACACTGGCGCACGCACACTGGCGAGCGCCCTTACTCTTGCACCCACTGCGGGAAGAGCTTCAGCATGAAGCACGACCTCACCAAGCACCAGCGCATCCACACCGGGGAGCGCCCGTACCCCTGTGGCCAGTGCGGCAAGGCCTTCAGCAACATGTCCAACCTCCTTGCCCACCAGAGGACACACACGGCACAGAAGCTGAAGGCCGCTGGCTTGGCCCAGTCCAGCCAGAAGTAAGCGTGCAATAGAGGCACTGGTGCAGCTCACCTTTTGGGTGTGAGCCCATCAGGAAATAGGTGCAATTGGCCACTGAGTGTAACTGGCACTGGATATACAGGTCGGGTCTCCTTCAGGCTGGCATAATTCAGGAGTTGCTCCATTTTGCTGCAGCGGAGCGACAATTGTGCGCTGCCAGGGCTGGAGGATGTACAAGAGGAGTGTCCCATCTATGCCATGAGAGTGGGTAACACCTGCCCAGATGCTGTCTTTGGCTAGCACCTCCTAGGATCCCAAATCCCCGTGGCTTCAACGGGAGCTGCACCTGCCTATGCCAGGGTCTGTTCTGTCTCGGGCATCATGCCAGGTCTCGCTTGTGCTGCTCCCCTGCAGGAGCCAGCTCTGTGCATGGTACGCTGCAGCCCCGCTGTGCACGCCTGTGGAGCAGCTCACACCAGGGGGGAAACTCGCCCTTGTTTGTGCCAGTGCCTGAGCTGGGACCCACAACTGTGCCGAGCTCTCTTGACCTGGATGGGGCTTAGAAACGATGGTGGCAGGCATGCTAGGAAAGCTGAGATGGGCAATCTTAATGCAATGAATGGGGCAGCATTGGGATACACAAGACATCCCTTGACTCAGGATCTGCTAGGGCCAAATTCTGCTTAGTTAAATCTTTTGTAAATCCAGATTAATTTCCAAGCAATGCTGGTGGTTACTCCAGAATTAGCATCGTATTCTGTTTGAACTGACACCGGTCACCGTTTGACTGTGACTTTTTCCCTCTCCCTTCCTTATGTCTGAGCAGAATTTGGCTGTAGGAGATGAAATGATGACTGGGCCCCTGCTGACTTAGTCAATGAATTGTGCCATTTCAAGTGTTCTTTAAATAGGCTGGGAGAGGGAGAATAAATAAGGATTAGTTGGTGTGCATGGTCATCTAGATTTCCACAGAGCAGCTTCCCACTCCTGGCTGAAGCACTTAAAAATGTAGGAATCCGGCCCAGGTACCCATGGTCCCTTTCCCTGGTACTCCTGGCCCCCACCAACTCCTTGTTCATTGGACATTAGGTAGTATTTTAAATGCTATTGAGATTTGTGCCCAGTGGGATCGGTGTTTTGTGTCACAAGTGCACAGATCCAGGGACTGTCCCAGGAATTATCCTGCTGTTCTTTTAGTTCATGGGTGGCAAAAGCTTGGTCAGTGTGGGGGTTTCTTTTGGCCGGCAGGGAAACTATTCAAACCTATTTACTGATCGTTCTCCAAACTCTTGTAAAGGCCATCCAGCACACCGGTGCCCTCCTCATCTGGTCCCATGGGGCAGCGGTGAATTGTCACGACTCGGGGAGAGCCCTGTGGGATGGGTGGCATGGCTCCGTGGACCGTATCTTGGTCACCCCTGCCCTAAAACAATTGGATGTGATGCATGTGACACAATTTAATTGCACTGTTGGATGTGACACAATTTAATCACATCCTGTGATTGTTAGAAACCAAATAAGCTCCTGTTGGAAATGTCTCAGCCTACCAGCTCTTGAGTGGTGCTGGGACTCTGCTCATCTCCCAGACTGCTTGGTGGCTTGGATGGAGGATCTTATGTACTCCACCTTTACCAGATGAGGACCGGATCTTTACCTGTTTACTTTCTCTGATGAGAAGGTAAACCTCAGAGCTTGGGGAAATGAGCTATTTAAACTAAAAGATAATGTTAGCACAAAAATAAATGGTATAAACTGGCCATGGCCAAGTGTAGCCCAGAAATAAGTAGGTTTCTAACTATCCGGGCAGTGAGGCTCTGCTAGGAGTAGCGGGGACAAAAGGTCTACCTGTTTTTAAGATGCAACTGGATATGTTTGTGAAAAGGATTATTTAATTGGATGGGGTGATAGCTGGGAATAGAATCGATGAGGCTGTTTCCAGCCCTGTGTCTCCTTATTCTCAGACGGGGCGTCACACTGCTCTTTGTAGGTTCAAACCAGGAATAACCCATTTTTATCTTAGAGCCTTGCTTATTCTGTCTTGGGCAACCTGGTAAATGGTGGCTGCTCTAAGTGAGACTCTAAACTTTTTGGGACAGGGACCGGGATATAGTATGTGTGTATCCAGTGCCCAGCATGGGGGGCCAGGCTCCTGACTGGAGAGACGACTTCAGTGGCTTTCAAGCTAAGTTCTGCAAAACTGTGGGATTTTAGGACTTGCCAGGGCTTCTGCAAAGAGACTAGGGGTAATGGTGGGGGGGTTGCCTGGCTCTGTGTCACCTCACACTGCCCTCGGCAGGGTTTCTGCAGCGGGAGAAGTGATATGAGAGGATTTTGTGACTCCAGGAAGTTTGAAAGCCATTTATCTAAGTCATACTTGCTTTGCATGTGGCTAATAAATGGCTCAGGTGAGTGAATAGGGTCTGGTCCCAGCATGTGCAGATTGTGAAGCGTGTGTGGGTAGTAGTTTATAGGGGGTGGGAGGTATCGGGTCTCTAGTGACTGTTAGGTAACTGTACTGGGGTTGCTTTTGGAAACCCTTTGTTTGGGGAATCTCCCTCTGTGGAGACAGGCTGTCAGGCGCTAAAACGCTCTTTAACTCATCGGAGAGCTGCTGAACGAGAGCCAGCAACTGGAAGCTGAAGCCTGTTGCATTCAAATTAGGGATACGGTACAAGCTGTTAACACTAAGGTTGATTAACCATTGGCACAAGTCCCCACGGGAAGTTACAGCATCTCTCTTTCCTGATGATTGCAGATCCAGACTAGATGTCTTCGTGGCAGATAACGCTGCCGACAGGGGCACGGTATTGGATTCGGTGCAGGAGTGAAATCCTTCGACCTGTGTGGTATCGGAGGTCAGACTGGATCATCTGCTTGCTCCTTCTAGCCTTAAATTTCATGAATGAATCCATCACACAGTTGGCCATACTTTGCTCTACCTCCTTTTCTTTTAAACACTCTGGTACTGGAAGCAGAAGTTTAGACTGAGGGAGGAAAAAGCCGTGCAGAGACTGAGTTGTTGGTGTTGGATTAATATAGGTGTAGAAAAATCAGTCCGGCTGCTCCCTGATTGTGTTTTCCAGCGAGACCTAATTCTCCGGTACCCTCTCTCCTCATGGTGTGTTGCTACACACCCCTTTACCTTTTTCTGTTCAGATTGTAAGCTCTTCAAGGCCGGGACTGTTTCACTGAGTGCTTGTATAACAAGGCCTAGATCTCATGGGGCTCTAGGGACTCCTGGCTCTCCTGATGGGGCATGACGAGATGGGTGTCTCAGTTTTCCCAAAGTGCACGCCCAGGTACAGTATTAGGTGCAGGTGCCCAAATGGCAACAAGTCTGTGTTAAGAGAAAAGGCGTTTCATGGGCTCAGATATGGTTATTATCAGTGGGACGAGAGTATTAAGAAGCAGTTGCAAAACCTACAGTCGTACACTGGAAAAGGACCTAAGACTAAGAGTTCTCCAGTGGGTATTTGTGTGCATGTGTGTGCGTGTCTTTAATTCCTCCTCCCCCAAGTCCTGTGCAATCCCAATTATTTTGTGACCTGCTTGAAGCAGGTTTTTTTTTTTTTTTAACCCTGTGTGTTAATTCTTGCATGGTTGCTGTTCTCTAGAATCATATTACATCCCAATGCGGTGAAATAGTGAGTCCATGTAGGAATGACTCATACTGGCATTAGATCATAGGATGATGGGGAAGTAGGGCTAGAAGGGACCTCACAAGGCCATCTTGGCCAGTCCCCTGCTTAAACCAGGATCATCCCTGACTAAACCAGCCCAGCTAGATGTCTGTTCATTCTGCTCTTGAAAATTTCCAAGGATGGAGATGCCACGACTGCTCTAGGTAGCCTAATGTCTGGCCACCCTCATAGTGAGAAAGTTCCTTCTATCGCCAACTTAAATGTCCTCCGTTGCAGCTTGAGGCTGTTAGTCCTAGTCCTGTCCCCTATGGCCACCGAGAACTGTGAACTTCCACAGAGAATCTCCACTCTATAATTGTCCGTCAGGCATTGAGAAGCCTAAGTAATCGACCCAGTTTTAAACAAGATTACTGCTCACGACAGGTGAGCAAGCAGGTACGGGCCACTTTTCTGCAGCCAGGATACCAACCTATATGGATCCAAGCTGGGGGGAGTAGCAGATATCCTGGAGGGTAGGGCTAGGATTCAGAGGGACCTCGAGAAATTGGAGGTTTGGACCAAAGAAATCTCATGAGGGCCAATAAGATCAAGTGCAAAGTCCTGCACTTAGGAGGGAGCAATCCCATGCACCAGGACGGGCTGGGGACTGATGGGCTGTGCAGCAGCTCTGCAGAAAAGGACCTGGGGTGACAGGGGACCAGAAGCTGAACAGGAGCCAGCAGTGTGCCCTTGGTGCCAAGAAGGCTACCGGCATCCTGGGCTGCATTGGCAGGGGGGGTGGCCGCAGGACAAAGGCCGGGAACCTTCCTCTCATTCTGCACTGGGGAGGCCACATCTGGAGTCCTGGGTCCAGTTGTAGGCCCCCACTACAGAAAGGATGTGGACAAACTGGAGAGAGTCCAGCGGAGGGCAATGAAAATGGTTGTGGGGCTGGGGGACAGGACTGGTGAGGAGAGGCTGAGGGAACTGGGCTGATTTATTCTGCAGAAGAGAAGACTAAGGGGGATTGAATAGCAGCCTTCACCTCCCTGCCGGGGGGCTGCAAAGAGGATGGAGCTGGACTGGTCTCAGTGGGGGCAGATGACAGGACAAGGAGCAATGGGCTCAAGCTGCAGCAAGGGAAGTTGAGGTTGGATATTAGGAAAAACTTTCTCACCAGGAGGGTGGTGAAGCGCTGGAACAGGTTACCCAGAGAGGTGGTGCACTCTCCAGCCTTGCAGGTGTTGAAGACCCAGGTAGACAAAGCCCTGCCTGGGATGATGTAGTTGGGGCTGGTCCTGCTTGGAGCAGGGGTTGTGACCTGAGGTCCCTTCCAACCCTCATCCTCTGTGATTCTGTGATCCCCCATTTGATTCAGCATCACAATTCCCAAGTTGCAATGTAAAGTCAGAATGAATTGGAGCTTTTTACACTGCACATAAACAGATTTTTATAAGTCCTTTCCATTATAAGGCTCTGTTATCAGTTGCTTATATCTTTATCAGATGTTAACCATCTAGGCTAATGTTTTTTTTTTTAATACTGGGTATCTGCCTTAGACTAGTATTTGGGGAAAGTTGCAGAAAAAATAAATCTGAGAATTTCAAGAATGAAATTTCATTCAAGAATGAGATTTAGGGAAAAGGCTTTGCTTTGCCCATATTTAAAAAACAAAACTTGCATAGCCAATTCAAGTTAGAAGCTTTTGGGCCTCCATACTTTGGAGCAGGGACTTGGAAACTGGTAGGGAGATAGTCATGGATGTGCCTTTTACTGTTCCTCCAAAAAACACTCACATTTGGCCAAGCCACAGGCCGACTGGCATGCAGTGGAGTTTGAATTAAAGCTGCACAGGATACAATAGCTCTGCCATGTGTTAGGTTTTTAAATACTGGACTTTGCAACCTGAGCATACTTTCAGTGTAATATTATTTTTTTAATGTGATTTCACATATATATATGTATGTTCTAGGACTACAGACTCTTTTTGGCCAGGGCACTTTGAGTTACAATACCTTTGGGATTGTGTGTTGGATCACAGCTGCTCCACATTATTGTTTTTGTGTTTTGTTTCTTTTTGCCTGAGTATTCTCTAAGATTAATTTAAAATGTAATTTAATTTAAAGGATTAAAATGACTGGGTGACCAGGAGTGTTCTGCTTATTTCACATATTTATCGTTAACCTCTCTGCAACATTTTGTTTTGTTTGTTCCCAAATGCAGTGGTCTTTACTATTTACTGAGTGTGAACAGTGTACTTTTTTTATTTGTTCAATACTGGAAAAAAGACATGGTCCCTGCCTCAAGGAGTCAAAACCGAATTTGAACTCAGTCTGGCAAATAGCATCGGCTTAGAGAAATATGGTCTAAATTAGGCTCACCTGCCCAACACACATTATTATAGGCAAATAATAGCATATATATGCTTTCTTTGATTATTTTGCGATGAAGTACGCAGCATGGTTCCTGCCCAGAGGTGCTGGCAGCCTGACGGACGTGGAGGAGATTTGGTGGTGGACATCTTGGAAGGGATCGGCATACACCAATCTTAATTTTCACCTCACTTTCTTCTTGGCTACATATGGTTGTAGGGAAGGCAGCAGTGGCCCGAAAGGAGTTGCCATTTGTGGCCCTAATGGTGTGAATGCGTCGTTAAAGGAGTGTGCACAGTAAGAGCAATGGTGGCCCCACGTGGGGACTAAGACTTTGCTCCCTCCCTCATGGCTGGTCTGAAGAAGAGACCCTGATTCAGCAAAGCACTCGTGCATGTACGTCACACGTGAAGCCAAGGCCACTGGTATGGTGGCATCTCGTGCTGGCAAGCTAAATTGTCCTTAGGTTCAGAGATTGCCCTGAGGGGGTCACAGGAACCCTTCAGCCTGATCCCATTTCTCCAGGCAGTGGGGAGGGGGCTGCTGTGGGTCACTGTCTACCTCCATTCAGGACAGGGGTTGCTA
Source organism: Alligator sinensis (assembly GCF_000455745.1). Lineage (NCBI taxonomy): Eukaryota > Metazoa > Chordata > Crocodylia > Alligatoridae > Alligator > Alligator sinensis. The sequence goes on from NW_005842747.1 coordinate 199,722, forward strand.
TGTGCCCTTGGGGATCTGGGGGGGGGGCAGGTGTCCCCATTTCATATAACTGGGCCCTGACACGGTTAGCAGCTTGTGTGGCTTGGCTTGCATGGGATAGAGGGGGCTGCGGGGCCAAATCTGGCTCTTGCCCCATGGTTTGGGATCTGGGGATGCAGCAGGGTTGCAGGAGAGCTGCAACATCGGCTATGGTTTTGCTTCGCCCCTTCCCCCTAGCAGGCAGCCAAGAATGGAGGCCATCAGTCCACTTCCTTAACATCTTGTTTTACACCTGCTTTCTGTTAAGGCAGGGGCACCTGTGACTCTTACTATTTTACCTGCTTGGCATCTTCACCCTACTGCTAGTTTATTCGGGGTGTCTGTGTCAGCATCTGGATATGCTAGATGCACAAGTCAGTCTCTCTTCTGGGGCTGAATTGTGTAGCCTTCTTGGGTAAGTTGAATGATTGCTAATAAATGACCCACTAAACCCCCTTGCAAGCATCCTTTGGGGGTTTGGTGTTATCTGGAGCTATATAAGGCTTCCTAGAGATCTGCCTCTTGGAGAGAGCACATTTGCACATCACTTGGGTAGGAAATCTCCCCATTGTAACCTGGAAACTGGTTGGAGTATTGGGGATATGGTGCAGCAAGAAGAGAAAGGTTAGATAATGTGTTTCTTTCACCAAAGCTCTTCCTTTCTAGATAATTGCTGTGAGTGGGTGCTTTGCAAAGCTATGAATCCCCCACCCCAACAGACACACACACACCCCTACCTTTCCTTGGGTTGTACCGGGAGATTGAGGTGAGTCAAGTTGCAGGAGGGGCTGTCTTGTTGCTTTCCCCCCTCCATTCATGGAGAAACTATTTTTTTTTCTAATTGGTGCCCAGATCTTCAACCCACGTTAGCTGAAGCCCCACTTAGTGCTGCCGCTGGTTTTTATTCCTAGCATCTCCAGGGAATCCTTCCACATACATAGTATTTAAGGTCACTGGGTAGTAGAAAGGACTTGGCCTGTGGTTGGGTGAGACAGCTAGTTCTCCACTTGTATTACGACACCAATGGGTTGCACTTCTTACCTGGCCCACTCTAGCATAAAGTGGTCTGACACTGTTGTGGCTGAAGATGTCCCATTGTTTCAGACTCCTGCCTCAGGACCTCAGCAGCTCATTTCAATGGGCTCTCATGGGGCCCATTGATGGGGCTCAGGGTGGCTTTGCTTAGATAAGCCTAGACCCTGAGGTTGGAAAGGATGCTGAAGGCCCTCTAGTCCCAGCCCTAAGCCACCCCAGACAGATATCTGCCCAGCCTATTTGTGAAACCCCCCCAAAGCCCCCACTGGGCTTCTCCAGCCCTAAGCTGCAGGGACTGGGAGAGGGCAGAAGTGGCCCATGACCATGCATTGGACTTGGATGTTCAGTTTGTGGTCTGTTCTTGGGTTCTTGTCCTGGTTTAGGAGAAAATGAAAGAGAAGCAGAAAGGAGGTGAGAGGGAAGACCCAGTGAGAATTTCGGCAGAGGACATGACTGGAAGTGAGGAGCAGCCCTTGAATAAAAAGCCTCAAAACCAGGTGACCCCAGGGATGCCTCTGGAAGGGACGGATGCTTTTTGCAGGCAAGGAGGAACCTACCAGAGGCAGCGCAAGTTGCAGCAGATGAGGAGAATTGTAGTCGAGGAGCCAGATCATCAACAGGAACACGATGGGAGCTTTGGGAAGGCTCCAGAGTCCTCTTGGAAGGTGGGAGCCTTGGCCAGAGGGAAGGTGCCCATATGCTCTGCCCGGGATGAGTCCCAGAAGAGGAAGATTTTTAAAAGAAATCTGAAGGGTCCTTTCTGTGAAAAGATCTCTCACGGGTGCCAGGAGTGCGAGAAGAGCTTTGGGCGAAGGAAGGACCTGCACAGGCGAGGGAGAAGCTGTATTCCTGCCTGGATGCAAAAAGACCTTCTGGTTCAGGCACAGCCTGGTGTGACATCAGGCCACCCATGCGGGACTCCACTCCTCACAGTGGGACACCCCCTGCACCTGCTGGGAGAGCAGAAGCAACGTCACCCGCTCCCTTCTGCAGCCCAGCTGCAGTCACTTGCCCCATCGTGGGCTCTTTGGGTGCTGGAAAAATGTATTGCAAACTTACAGAGTGGGGTGGGTTTCCGGTGGACTCTAGTTGATGCTTCCCTCGGTCTCTTCTGCTGCAAAACAACCTGGAGCACTTCAGGGAGACTGTGTAGAGGATGTTGTTTGCTCTACATCTTGTGGCTGAATGCAAAAGTGGCTCCGTGGCTGTGGGGCACAAAGGGAAATGCCAGCCTGCATTCTTAGCAACACTCTCTCCTTGGGTTGGGTGTGGTGGTGAGTAGAGGGGAAAGGGGACGTGTTCACCCTTCCTGTTGTTTTCAAGGCTATTATTCCCAGCTGTGACCTATTCCCCCTTTGTTAATTGTGATGTGGTCACTGTTTGGTTTTTTCCCCATTACAGTGCACCGGTGCTACCTAGGATAGTCAGGGCCTAGCTGACTGCAGTCCAAATAATGCAAATGCTGTTGTATTATCTCACTATATGGGATGGGTCTGCCTCACCCTGTCCACAAACCTGGACCAGTTAGAGCAGGTGTGTGCTTTTCTGTGTTATACAGATGCTGGAATGATACTGCCACGTGTCTGTTTTACCCAGAGCTGCATGGTAGGTTGGAGCTGTGCTGTCAAGTTGCTTAGCTCGTTATTTGTCTGACTGCCCATTAAAAGATGATGTTGGAAGAAATCGGCACCAGCGAACAATTGCTTTGCTTTACTTTATTTGACATTTATGTCCTAGATCTGTCCCCCCCCCAGATCATAGAAAGCAGGGCTGGAAGAGAGCTCAAGAAGTCATGTAATCCTAAAGTGGGTTCATCTGTACTGAAACCACACTGGACAGTGCATATTGCTGCAATTTGAACCTTTTACTTTGTGTCCTATCTGCAGTGGTCATGCAGAATAATTTATAATCTTCCCCTATATAGTAATTTTACCCCTTTGAAGAATGATGATATCTTGGCTCCTCTAGATCAAACAAACACTGTGCATCCAGTCTTTCTTCATAGGTCATGTTTTCTAGGTCTGTTTGCTTGTCTTTTTCTCTGCTGGGCTTTCCCTCGTTGGGCCACATCTTTCCTGACATATGGTGCCCCAAACTGGTCGCGGTACTCCCCACCTCCGTCTTCTCTTCTCCACACTGAATAACTCTAATTCTTTCTGCCTTTCTTTGTAAGTCGTGTTTCCAAAACCTCTAATCATTTTTGTCCCTTTATGCTGGATTCTTTTCACTTTGCCTACATCTTTGTGAATGATGGTGCCCCGAATCGGACAGAGTACTCCAGGTGATTGTAGCAGAAAGCCCCCTTTTCCTCTTGCCTGCATTTGCTCTCCCCTCTTTGGATATGTTTCTCTTTTTTTACCTTTTCTTCCTTCCTCTCTCTTTCACTTTAAGATAAAGAATTGTGTTTTAAAATTTGTGTGTGCGCATTTTGTATCTCCCCTTGTAGTTTGGTATTTTTATCTATTTGTGTGCCATGGCATTTGTAGCTTATATTTTATACTCCTCACCTTTCAGCTTTCAACTGAATGTGTTTAGTTTCAGAAGTAAGTTATACATTGTAACAATGTTAACAAGGGCAGGAATCAAACCACTCTTCCCTGTATCAGGCGGGCCCCTGAAAGAGGAGCGAATCAGTGATTGAATGTGTAACACAGTAGCAGCAGACAGCAATTAACACCTGGAAACTGCAGATCAACCAATGGAAGAACTCAATAGGAGACAATGTAACAACCGGGAAATCTCTAAACGTCACTGATCAAGGGCTAGAAGCCCTGGCCTCAGTTCATCAATGCCAGAGACCAACTTTTGGGCTGAATATCTCCAGATCAACCGCTCCCAGAGCCCTATTCAAAATTCATCAACGGACTCCCAAACCTGCACGTACATGCGGACGACCCCTGGGGCTGACAGATGCTGTCCAGTAGCCACCGAGGGGGGAAGTCCCACGAGGGTCAACGACCCCTGGATTGGGCAAACCTGAAAACTGGGGAGTCACCAAAGTCTGCCAAGGACAGATAAAAGGCAGTGAAAAGTGACCCTCAGTGGCGCCCTCTTGATCTCCAACTCGACCAGACCTGTCCAGCCAGAAGGACCAGCCGGCGACCCCCTTCTGGAGGATAACACCACGCCGGAAGAAGCCTCAACGACAGACTCCAGCGCTTGTAGGATAGGTATACCTGACTCTATAGCCTGCTACTGTGTGTGTGTGTGTGTGTGGGGTGGGGGGACCAGCCTCAAGGTTTACGATTTAACTCATTACAGTGTTTCAATCCGCCTAATAAACCAGAATTTTAAGGATCCCGAGCTGGACATTTGTAGCCAACAGTGAGGCCTCACCGGTGCTCCTCCATAGCACTGAAGAATCACTTCCCTTGATGTCAGTGGGCTCTGGATCAGGACCATGGTGCTGCTGAGCCAGCTGAGACCCATCTAAATAGTCAACTCCATTTGGTGCAGGCCTATTTTCTTGCAAAGAGCCGATACTTCCTTTTGGTTAGAGCGGCAGCAGGTGGGGCTGGCGAGCCATGTCTGAGGTCCTTGCAGGGGATTGAGCAGCAGGGAGGTATAGCTGAACTCACAGAAAAGAGAGGCTCATCAGTGACCCCGGCAGGAAGTGTAATGGGGCAGGGGGGACCTGCAGGGAAGGGAGACAGCTCAGGAGCAAGAAATGCATGCTCAACTTCAGTACTGTGCTCCCTTTAAACCCTGAGCTAGGGGCTGAGCAACTGACTTGCCTTTATGATGGGTGTTGTCAGGGTCTACAGATGTTATGGTGCAGTTCCCTGCTGTAGCAGGATGCTGGGCTCGGGGTGCCAGGACCTCCTGCCCTGTCCTGTGATCAGTCCTGCACTTCCTCACTGTGTGCAGTCCCGTAGCCTAGCTGTCTGGTACTCGTGTCTGTGCCTAGCCTCTCACAGACAGTTTGGCACCCAGGGCGTCATTGACCCTGGGATATCCCTGGGCTCCCAAACAAGCTTTCTCCTAATTGGAAGGACAGTGGCATTTGAGAACAAACCTGCATGAACAAAGCAAGGTGAATCCTGAGTCTGGTGATTCTGTGATGTGAGACCTTGTTATGGGTGCAAACCAGATTAAATCCATGTCAATGTGGCCTTTTAAGTGGATTTCCAGGTCTGCCTCTGACTTGCCCTCTGGCCTTGGGTGAGTCACTTAGCTGCTTCATTCGCACTTTCCCTGTCAGAAATACGTGGGTAACAACACTTCCCTGCCTGCGTGGCAGGGGTTGTGGAGCTGAATCGGAGTGCCTTTCACTGGCCCGGATAGAGGCACACTGTGATCTCCTGCAGACAGACAAACACAAAGCAACACAAAACTTTGTGAGAGCCGCTTCACCCTGCACAGGAAAGTCGACTGCCCAGCATGGCAGTCTCATCCTCCAAAGGGGTCCTCAGCTGATGACACAAAGCCCTGGTTCTGTATTGTGCAAAGCCCAGATGCATTAGGGCGGTGTTTCCTAACCAGTGTGCCATCAGAAGTGAATAGGTGTGCCCTGGAGTATTGCCATGGCAATGAGCTACAACGAGCGGCAATAGGTGTGAGGATGGGGAACACCTTAACAGGTGGGCCATGACAATTTGTATTAATGTAAGCGTGCCTTGGGCTGGGAAAGGTTGGGAAACACTGTACTAAGGCACCAGACACCTTCGACATACGGCCACTCTTGTGTCTGGTTTGAACTCAGCTGCGGTTCTTCACGGGCAAAGACTTTACCTTTGTAACCGCACCACCTGCATGGAGGACATTAAGTCCATACGATCATATGAAGTGCTGTATGTCCTGAAGCATCATCAGCTGTTGGCCCTGTATGTGCGAATGGGGGAAATTAATACATTTTTAAGGCTAGAAGGGTCCACTAAGGTAATCTAGCTTGACCTCCCCACAATGCAGTCTAGGCAACCTCCTGCACTAATTCTTGCACTAGCTAAGGACTTTGGGCAGATATTTTGAAAGACATCCAATCTTTAGCCCCCACAAGGGAGATGTTTCCAATGACTATTAAAAACCTGTGGAAAAAGCCATGTGAGCTCAGGGTTAGAGAGCTCTCCACGATGGTCCAGGAAATAAGGGAGAAAAAAGGTATTTTGGTGATATTTATTGGACTAATAAGAGTTGAAATCTGTCCCTTGCCTTACAACTACTTCTGTTATATTCTTTTTATTCTGTGTTTTTACAGTCCTTTGCCACTTATTTAAGTACTAGTTTCATTTACATAATCAACTTAAATACAAGGCATTGCTTTATCTGGTATTTAACTTAGACTGTACCAGCTTCTTTCCAAGACCTGAGGAAGGGCACTTTGTGCCTGACAACTTGTTTAATTTCTCCCCCAACTATACAGTTTGTCCAATAAAAGATCATAGGAGAATAGTGCTGGAAGGGATGTCATGAGACCATCTAGTGAAGCAGGATCATTTTGACTAACCCATCCCAGCCCAGTGTCTGTCCAACCTGCTTTTGAAAATTTTCAAGGGGAAATTTTATGACCTAAAATATCACCAAACCCTGTTACTTCTCGCATCTGAGCTCAGGGAATCGATCATTGCTTTTCTGAAATGCACTGAGCTGACCTGCTGCGTATAAAATTGCTAAGCTCTTCTTGCTGAGCAGACTCAACCCGGCAGTGCTGCAAACCCGTGTCAAACCTGACCCGTGCTTAAACTCCAGGTCTCAGATCTCGAGCAGGCTATGGCAGAGCTGACGGGTCCTCTCCTGAAGTGAAATGACTTGCACAAGGTCTCTGTGCTTGTGCCATTGAACTTATTGCCCACCTTCATCACCATTTATCATGAGATTCCTTGTGCGTGTTGGCGTGAAGGTGGGTTTGGACCTGGCAACAAATGTACTGTTGTTAACTCTTGTGACTTTATCCTGACTTCATTAAAGCTGTAGGATCCAGAGCCACAGGAATAGGAAGGGATCTCAGTGTTCATTTGTTTTTTAAAAGACTGTTTCTAGGATGCCTGGCTGTAGAGAAAAGCCTGTAAAGGTGACCTGGGCATCTCATAAAGGTTCAACACCCTCCAGGACCTTGCCTGCGGCTCACCTCGTGGGTTCGACTCCCGGCCGCCCAGGGCTGAGACGTGCGCTGAGCTAGGTTCGGCGGCCTCCGTGCAGCAATCCTTGTGTCATTGCTGCAGGAAGAGGCCTGGGCAGGCACCTCGAGGGAGAGGGGAGCACTTCACTCGGACGGTGGGGGATCCCCAGGGCTCCCTGCTTCACCTGCTCCCAGGACCCTGTGCCTCCATTTCCCTTCCTGACCCCCTCTAACAGCAGCCAGGTTTTCAGTCTAATCCCCCTGGATCTCCTGCTGGCAGAGCTCTCCTGTATCTCTCTAGCAGGCCAGACTATCTGGCCACATATCAGGAGTGGGAGGTCAATGTGTAACGAGAGGCACAGTCCGAGGCGTGCCCTGCGGTGATGTCCGGGGGCTAACGCCAGCAGTCAAGGTCTGCGCAGGGGTCTGCGGTGCACAAGCAGTGTCGTCATTCCCCAGGACAGCAGCCCGCGAGACCGCAGGAGAAGCCTGAGCTCCTCTTCACGATCACCCCCCACTCTCCCTGCACCCCCAGCGCTGCAGGATGAGGCCCTGGCTGCTATGGGGGCTGGCGGCTGCATTGGTCTTTGTGGTGGTGGCTGACACCGATCGGAGGGATGCCCCGGTGACGCCTGGTGAAGTCAAGGAGGAGGTTTGTGGGTGGGGAGGGGGAGACGGGGCAGAGAGAGGGAGGAGGGTGGGTGCTCTTTCCATACTGAACCAGGCACAGGGAGCAGGGTGCTTTGATACGAAGAAAAGGTGAAGCCCCAGCTGCTCCTTGCAGTGTTTGTGCGAGTGCGCCTGTGCCGTCAGCCCTGTGCCCCTGTTACTCTGATATCAGCTGGCTAGTGCTGCACGTGCCCCCTACCCCCGTTGCAGGTCTTGGCCTGGGTGCTGTCCTGTTTCTGCTTCTGCTGACACCTCTCTGCTCTACGGGTTTGCTGCCCTTGTCCCTGTCCCAGCGACCACTTCCGCTGCTGCAGTGGGGTTATCCCCAAGTTTGTCACCTGGTATTGATCTGAGGCTGTACTGCCTTATGTCCCAGCCCTGGGGAAGGGCATTTGGTGCCTGCAACTGTGCCCAAAATCTCTCCTGACCTGTGGAAGCCTGCCTGAAACCTCCTGCCATTCCCCCACGGCTTCACTGGCAACTGAGCTCCCGACTACAGCGTGGGTCCAATACGAGAGATCACCAAACCCAACTTGCTCCCCAGCTTCTGCGTGACCTTGAGACAGGTTGGTGCCAGGGAGAAGGCGCCTAGCAGAGTTTTTCTTAGCGGAGGGGACGTTTGCAGCCAGTGAGAGGATTATGGGAAGAGTGGAGGGAGTGGGAGGACTGTCTGGTGCCCTGTTTGGAAACAAGGCGCCTCTCCACCCCTCCCTAGGCTGCCTGATAGTACCCCTGCCCCTCCCAAAACAGTGCCCTCTTATCTGCAGCTTGGCCCCATCCCGCTCCCCGTTATGTGAGTGGCTTCCCAGGTTGCAAGCTGCCCGGCATGTCCACCCAGGCCGCAGAGGGACGGAGGTGCTGGGCGAGGGAGGGTGGTGCTGACTGGGTTTCCAGATCGTGGGCCGTCCAGTGCTTCACCAGCGATTGGCTGAAGCTCAGCCTTGCCCTGTCCCCACCCAGGGCCATCCCAGGTGGGCTGGGAGGCTCTGCTCACAGATTTGTGTGACCCTTGGCAGTGGCCGGGTGTTTGCAGGGCATGGGTCTATTGCCAAACTTGTGCAACAGGCAAACCTTTCTTCATGGACTCAGCCAAGTGCTGCCTTTGGGAGGAGGCAGTGGGGTCAAGCCCCTTCTCACACCCCAAGGGGCTTTAGCTGTTTGCACTTGGCAGGTTTTGTTTGCTGCTGACACACCTCTGTCCTGGCCTGCAGGACCCTGCCCCTGTTGCTGTCCTGAGATCAGGCACGCTTTAGCTCCTGGACAGTTTTGCAAAGTAACACCCCAGCCCCGTTTCAGCGCTGTCTCATCCCCCTGCTCCGGCACTGCGCACAGTCCTCGGACACTGTCCTGACCTCCCACGCCACCCGGACAATCAAAGACGAGCCCTGCAGGCTCCCCAACCCCCTTAGCATTTGGCGGTCTTATCTCGTCTGCAGACAAGAGGCTCACGGCTGACAAACGCCCTGCACTAACGAGCTCACGCTGGTCTCTGGTGATAACGGTGAGGCCCGTCCCTCATGCCAAATTCTTTCTATCCCCAGGGTCAACGTTCACAGCTGGGCCTCAGCAGCACGGAAAAACACAAACCCAGAAGGCCCTGTTCTGGCTGCTTTTCTATTCTGAGACCGGTGAGTAGAGGATGGAGCAGGCAGCCACGTGCTGGGTGCACCTCAGATGGGGTCGACCGTCAAATGATTAGGGCCCGGCTACACCTTCAGATGAAAGCTGGATAGAAACCAGCTAGAGAGTTGTTACACATTTTCAAGCACTAACATTATAGCGGGTTGGCTCTTTTTATAGCTGGAGAGTCATTTGTATCCTGTGATAATTCATTTGCAGATGTGGCCAGTCTAACTTTAGTGCGCGGTTCACTAGTTAATAGCGTGAGATATGTAATGTATAGCAGGGGCTTTAGAGAAAGAAGCTGGATACTCTAGATGTGGGTCTGGGAACTGGGAGACTTGAGGTGCAAGTGAACAACACACAACCACCGAACTGGTGCCAGTGCAAACCTGAGTAAGAATGAAACAGCCTGGCAAGGAGACAGCCATCCCCAAGCTTCATCCTAAGCGGCGAGCCCTTCACAAGCCATCCTTGTGCAGAGCTCCCACAGGACTCGGACCAGGCTCAGGGTGGCTTTGCTTAGATAAGCCTAGACCCTGAGGTTGGAAAGGATGCTGAGGGCCCTCTAGTCCCAGCCCTAAACCACCCCAGACAGATATCTGCCCAGCCTATTTGTGAAACCCCCCCGAAGCCCCCACTGGGCTTCTCCAGCCCTAAGCTGCAGGGACCGGGAGAGGGCAGAAGTGGCCCATGACAGGCTCAGCCCAGGCTCCATCTGGGTTATCGCGGACTCCCCAGGTAGAGGCTTGCTCCCCTGCTGCACACGCCTGGGTCGGGCACGTCCCTTCATTGCATCATTTTTTGCTTGATGCAAACACAGGGGAGGCTCCTCTCTGCAGTCGCCCCTCTGCTCTGGGACGTCCTTGGCCAGAACCCGAGCTGGGATGACTTTCAGAAATGCTACAAGGACTTCCTATGTGGGCAGGCATTGACCAAAACAATTAGGATGAGCTGTTGTTCAGGCTGTCTCTGCTTATCTGGATGTTTTAGCTCCTTTTCCAGTTGTTTTGCTCTGTTGTCACTCTCTTGTTTGTAAGTGATCTCTCTTTTCTTATTGCAAGCCGCCCTAAGCCCTGGTTGGGAAGGGCGGCATAGGAATGAAATACATACAAAGCAAATAAATACTAGTGAAGGTAGGCTCAGAGGCACCGGAGAATTCCTCCTGGAGTCTCCTCCCTACAGGGGTTTCCGTCCGGGTCAGACCTGTTGTCGAGATCAGGGCTCTCCTGGACTGTTGTGCCTCCTTTGGGAAGTGTGAGGCCTCCCTTTGCTATCTTTGCACAGCAGCTGCACTAGCTTTCAGCTACATGGTGGGTCTCACACAGACCTAAAACCAGGGGCTGGATTGCAGACTGCAGCACAGATGCCACAAGTAGATGCCGATGTAGAGCCACCCCACCACGGTGTCCTTACACCCCAGCTCTCCCCACTCCCAGGTGCCCTTTGCTGTCCTCGGGACCCTGAGGTGCCATAGGGATCTGCCCTGCAGCAGCCTGCACCCCTCGTCCTTTGCAGGGGCCAGAGGCTCAGCAGCCAGCCAGGAGGGAAAGGCAAGGATGGTGCGGACCCAGCCCACAACCCAAGGAATTGGGGTCGGTTGGTTCTTGTCACTCCCTCTATAGCAAGGATCTTTCCCCAGTCCCCGAGGACCCCCAGGTACAGCACAGCAGGTGCACAGAAAGCCGTGAGCTCCAGATGAGCAACCAGGCAGCAAACCTTGTTCTGTACCTGAAACGTGCAGGGAGAGCCGAGGGGCCAGCGGCCTTCCAGTCTGAGCCTGCAGTGCAGCCAGAGCCTGTGCTCCCAGAGAGGGCGCGGGGGCTCCTGCCGGGACAGGGTGCATGGGAGGGGAGCAGGGCTGAGATGTGTTATCACTGATGCTCAAGGTCACCCCATGAGCCCACCCCAGAGCCCTGCTGCTCCTGCACCCACAGTTACCCTGTGACCGCACCGAGACGGGTCTCCAGTTTTATAGTTTCATAGTTTATTAGGGGCTGGAAGGGACCTCGCAGATCATCGGGTCCAGCCCCTCCGCGCTAGGCAGGAAGACAAGTGGGGTCAAGCCACCCCAGTGAGGTGACTGTCCAGTCTCCAATGGTCTCCATCTGCAGGATTCAGAGGCCACGGTCCGAAAGAGGAGGACGCTCTATGCAGCTGTATCCACTAATAGGACGAGCAGTCATGGCCGCTTTACCCCTTTCATTCAGAAGACTACTAAGCCCCTCAACACACAGCAGGAGGTGAGCGGGAGGAAATGGCAAGTGCCAGAATAAGCATGCGTTGAAGCCCCTTCCCTGCGTGCTGGGTGCAGAGAGAGTGGCAGTGCCCAATGCCTGGCCCACTTGGGAGCTACAGCACGTGCAGCGGGACAGGGGATGGGGTGGTGTCTTGAGAGGAAGGGCACGGGGGAGTCAGCTGTGCTTCAAACCCTTCTGCTGCCAGTTCTTAGCCTGGTACTGCCCAGGCTGGCATAGCAGAAGGACAGAGCAGAGACAGCCCCACCCCATAGCCATCACCCCACAACGTAACCTCTCATAGGAGCATCTGCTTGGAAGGGACCCCAAAAGCCATCTCACTGCTCCCACCTTGCATGAAAGCTACTGCTACCCTATCCTGTTCAAAGCATGCGCAGCCACCTCCTGAAAGCCTGCAGAGACCCAAACAGCAAGGCATTTTCCCCTAAATCTACACTGCTGCAGTTCGAAGCCACTGTTTCACATCCTGCCTTCTGCAGCAAAGGCCAACAGTTATTCTCCCTCTTCTTTAGGGTAGTCATCCAGATATGCAAAGATTTCTGTCACACTCCCTGCCCTATTGCAGAAAAATGACCTTTTCTGCAAGCTCATCGTGCCCAGTTTTCGTAAGCTCTCCTCGTACAACTGCCTTCCAACACCTGGATCATTTTTTCAGTCCTTCCCAACCTTGTGCCATCTGCAAACTAGATTGGGAAGCCCTCTCTTCTGGCACCCAGGTCACTAATAAATGTATTAAATCACATCAGACTGCAGCAGAAACCTCTGGAGTCTCAAAACCTGCTATTCTGACTTGGATTCACTGATAATTAACCCTGTGTAGGGGTTTAGCCAGAGGAGAGAGGTGTCACTACTGATGCACAAACAGACTTCATGAACCCACCGCTCTCCAAGCACCCAACCCTCACCCCTGAGCCCTAGTGTCACCGGGTGGAGCAAGGTCTCTAATTGTTTCTTTCTGGAGCTTCAGGGGGAACTACATAGACAGAGGAGGGGACTCGATGAGAGTTGGAAACCCAAACCCACCAGAAAGCCATTCAGGCCCGGCTCCACGCATATGTTCAGCTTGAAACCTGCCGAGTGCCTCCAGGTACAGCTGGTGCTGGGGCGGGAGGAGGGGGCCGTGACTCCAGAACAGAGCAGCGAAGCCCCTTCCCTGCGTGATCGGGTGCAGAGGGAGCACACGCACCCGGAGCCCTGGGGAAGCTGGGTCAGCGATGCAGGGAGAGGGGAAGGGGTGCTCCTGGGAGGGTGGGTGTCTCGGCAGGAAGGGCGCGGGCACCCCCTGAGCACCCCAGCCTGGGGCTGCGCAGGCAAGAGAGTGGACACTGGCTAGGGGCACGTCAGAGACACTCGGAGGAAACACTCACGCGTCTATGCTGGGGGCTTGGGGGCTGCACTTGCTGCTGGCTCCCATAGGGCCTTACAGCCCCGCTATAGGACCCCCCTCCTCCACCCTGTTCTCTGTGCTGCACGAGTGTGGTACGTCTCACCTGCCAGCACCCTGGAGACGACCCAGCAGGACGCTTTGGGTCTGGGTGCGAGGCTGCAGGGCACCCGGGGAGAGGTGGGTCCCCCATCAAGGGCTCCTCGCAGGCAGGACGTGAGCCGCGTGACCGAGGCCCAGCTCCGCTGCTCTCCTTCCACAGAAGCGCAACCTCCCGTTGAAAGTCAGGAGGGAGGTGACGAGGGCAAAGCCAACCGGTCTCGGATCCCATGTCCCCTGCTCCGGCTGCTACGGCCCCCTGAGCACCCCCAAGGTAAGATGCGGGGTGGGGACATGCAGAGGCCCGGCGTGGGGTGAGTGTCACCCCCAGGGTCACCCCACGACAGCTGGAGACTCTCCAGGGGTTCCTAACCATACTGCCTGGTCGCGGCAATGGGATAGATAGAGCACTGCATGCCAGGACCGGTTGTCTATGTGACAGCCACCCCTGCACCCATGCCTCTGCACAAAAGCTGCTTTGGGGACCCCACTGCCGCTCTGCAGCATGTGGCAGAGTTTCTCAGCTTGCACCTTGGTGACTCGCACCTGAATCTGCCCCGGGACTTCAGCAGAGGTGACCTTCAGAACGTATTGACTGGCAATGCACTGTCAATATTGACCCACATGAAGCCAAGGTTAATAATTAGCACAGGGCACAACGAGTCCTGCTGTTTATGGGAGCAGAGGAGTCAATGAATACCCTTACAGGATCCTTCACGTCTCCACCAGAAAGCTCTGGGTGTTTCTCACTTACGACGAGGGATTTCTCCTATGGGGAGGACTAGAAAACCCATACGACATGCCCCCCACCCAAACCTGTTCTGTTCGGAAAGGGAGATGAGGCAGACAATACAAGGAAGGTGTCCACAGGGGTCACAAGAAATAGTGGGCTAACTTGTCAACAAGGGAAGGTTTTGGTTAGAGATGGGAAGAGCTTTCTCACTCGGAGGGTGGTTCAGCACTGGGCCAGACACCGAGAGAGGTCGTAGATGTAGTCTCCATCGCTGCCTGGGATGGGTGGACAGGGATAATCCTGTCCTGAGCAGCAGGTGAGCTGGACTGAATGGCCTCTATTGGCCTCTTCCAGCTCTGGTTTTCTAGGATTTTAGGGCTCTCATGAGGCAAAATGAAAGAGCCGCCTCCTAAGTGACCCACCGGCGCTCTGTGAGGGGGCTCAGGGCTGTCACAACACGACTCAAGGATCGGGTGAGGGTCTGTGGAGACGTGGCCAATATCAGAAAATCCTTCTCTTGCAGGGAAAGTATGTGACCAGCCCAGGTCACAGCGCGTCTCTCTCTCCCTGTAGGACCAGCGCCAGAGGAGAGATGTGCAGACGTCTCAGCGACCCAGACCCACGAGAAAACCCGAATCCTCCGTGAGAGGCTCGGTACGGTGAGAGGCAAGGCGGGTGGGAGCTCAAGCCGCAGAATAACCAGCGGGCAAAGAAACCCCGTCCCTTATTGAGGGCATCAGAAAAGACCTGATGCACTGGCTGCTCTTGGCAAGCCCGGCCGGGCAGCCGGAGAACGGGCCCGGGGAGAGGGACTGAGGACAGACTCAAGGGAAATGCTGGAAGGGGACAGGAGTTGGCTCCGTGCTTGCCCATATCCTGACTCCCTCCCCCCCACTGATAGCCAGCCAGCCCCTGCCCTCCACCATAGCCCTCCTGCCCCACCAGTTCCTGCCCCACTCATGCTGGCTCCCCCTCCACTTCCCAGTGGGGCACAGTTGTCTTCCTCCCCACATCATCCTCCTGCACCAGGAGCATCACTAGGCCACACTGATGGCATCACTAGGAGCAGCTCCTTAGCTCACAGCTGGCCGTGACCCTCTGCTATTAGTGAGACTCGCACACGTGCCATTGTGGCCGCCGAGGAGGAAGGGTGGTGCAGACGGGCTGGACCTGGGAACAGGGAGCTGGGAGGTGGCTGTTGCCAGACACCTTGCCACCAGCTCCTGGTGAGTCGCAAGCTCACGGCAGATTTAGGGGGCCGGGATGGACCACAGCCAGAGATTCAGCTTTCAGGTTTGCATTGCCGCTGGGCTTGAGGCTAACCCTAGGTAGCAGTGTAAACATGGCGCTGGTTAGAGCTTTTTAGGGTTAAGACTGTCCAAGAATAGCCACTGAGCCCGTTTCTGGGAAGGGTGGGGAGACATCTGGGGAAACTGAGGCACGGAGGAGTTACAGGTCATGCTGTAGAGCCCAGGTGAGAAGCCAAGAGTGCCTGGCTCCAGGCTCACGTGCCTGCCACCTGCCTCTACCCGCTTCCTCCCCACCAAGTGCCACGTCCCAATGCTGTAGGCTGTTGCCCGCCCCATCCTGCCCCAGCATGCAGTGAGGGGCAGGTGCCACGGCCCCACAGCTCACCCCTCTCCATCTCCCTGCAGGCAGAGACCTCTGCAGAGGGGCTGCTGAGCGCCAGGGCCAGGAAGGAGGACCGGTGGCCTGCAGCGGGGAAGCGCAAGGCCAAGGCGCGGGAGAAAGTGGCAAGCTACTGCGCTGGCTGCTACTCCAACCTCATGCTGCGAAGCCCCCCGGCTGCCCCCGATGAGAAGGAGGGCCAGGGGTCGAGCAAACATTAATCACTGCCCTTCCTGCCCTGCCACCGAGGCCTCTGGGTCTCCCACGGGGCAGCTAGGGAGCAGCCCAAACAGGAGCCTTCCCCTACCTGCTGAGCTTCGGAGCTCAGTTAAAAAGGAAACCAGATTCCCTTCCAGACGTGCCCTGGTTTCCTGGCATGAGATGGAGCAGAAGCAAATATCTTTGTCTGAGTCCTGCCAGCCTCCCCCCTGCCTTGTTCCTCACCGCAGCAGGCAGGAGGGCACAGCCGTGCCGGGGCCCGGGGACCAGACTTGCTGCTGTCTGGTGCTCGAGGCTAATCCTCCGCGCTTTGCAAAGCCACATCAATAAAATCAGGTTGAGAAAGAGCCAAGCCCATCGGGTGAGTGTGCATGGTCTGGGTGTGGGGGTGGACTGACCTGAGAGTGCCAGCACACGCGCTGCTCCATGCAACCCGGTGCAGCGCTCCCGGCTGGGCCTGGCCACGGCTCCCTGTGTCCTCAGTTATCCCCAGCATTGATGGCAGGGAAGAGGTGGCCAGAGACCGCAGGTCAGGGGGAATCTGGGCTTGCACCCTGCAATGCTCCCATGTTCCTCCTCGACCCGCAAGACCACGTGCACGTGGTGGCAGATTGAACCGCTGCTCTGGGTGGACCAGGTGCCCGTGTCACCAGACCACCGTGGCAGCTAGCATGGGCTGCCTCTGCCCAGGACTCTGCGTCCCACAGACTGGCCTTTGCTGTGCTGGTGGCCTGTTGGAGCTGAGGAAATGGTTACTGGAGTACTGGGGCGGAAAGGAGGGTTGGGAGAGCGAGGTGGGTTTTGCAGCCTCACAGCTAGTACCGTTCTGTGACTAGTGACAGGAGCACCGCCACTCCTTAGTGATGCCGAGCCCGTGCAAACACCGGGGCAGCAGTTATTTGTGTTTCCCGTGGAAAGGGCTGCAGGAAGCAGCTGATAAAGGACCAGCAGATGATGGACCAAGCTCTACAGACAAGAGACATAGAGGAGAGGAAAGCATGCTCCTGGCTGATGACTCCTCAAGTTGCTCAGCTCCGGTTTCTTGCTGTGAATCAGTGTGTTTTTGCTCACTGCATTTTTTATCAGGACATGTAGCGGTCAATGAAGCCTGCACCTCCCATGGTCCTTTGCATTGCCTTCGCTTTACTACAGCCTAGCATGACCACAGCCTAGCCAGACCAAAACTCCTACATCGGCCGATCAAAAGGAGCCATGTGCCAAGGGTCCCATTAGTTCCCAGTGAGGTCCATGGAGCTCCCCTGGGTGGGGGCTTGGCAGTGTCGGGGTCTTTTTGTTAGTGAGTGAGGCTGTGTTTGGTGTTGCAGAGCTGTTGTGAAGTGAGGGGATGAGTGAAGAGATTGCACAGCTCTCTACAAAGGGTCAAATTCTGCTTTCTGCCACCTGGCTGTAAATCCGGAGTACTGCCCAGAAGCGAATGAAGATGCATTACTACACAGCCCGACTGACGTTGCTATTGACTCTGCATTACTCTGTTTAAGTCACTGAAGACCCCGGATGGTTAGGGTCACCCAGTTCAAATCCCTGGAGAAACGCACGGACCCCGCTCCGAACCCAGTCCAGACTGGTGCCCGTCCAGCCTCTCCTTGGACCCTCCACAGCTCCCCAAGCAGCTCGTGCCACTGTGCTGCTGCTCTGACACACATGGGATTTTTTTCCTAAGACTTCATCTGAATTCACAGAAAATCATAGAAAATTCCCTGTGCTGTTGACCAAGCCCCCTCTCATGCCTGCCCTCTGTGGCAAGGGACAGCGGCTGTTCCCCCTCATCACTGCGGCTGCCTTTAGACCCGGGGAGATCTGCTATCACCTCACCCTCCACCCCTCTGCAGCCTCCTTTTCTGCAAAGGAGATATAACTTTTGTAAACCCAGCTGAAGGGAGGGGAGGACCTGGCCCAGAAAAGTTCAGCCGTTCTGCAGTATATTTTATTACCGTAATTGTGTTTGGTACAAAGGTGTTACATTGAGGAGGCACAGCGGGCATCTGTTTGGTTGGCTCTGAAGCATTAGCACAATAAACACGATTAACAATAGTAACGATGGGGCGATGCTGGCTGGACAACTGAGATGACACACGATTAATGTCTACAGATTAAAACAAGGAAAATGACAAAAATAAGAAAGCCAACCACGGTGGCCAAAAGGATCCCCACACATTTTTTAGAGATGCGTTGCTTAGCCCGTTCCCTGACTGTCCTATATCTTCTCATGTGGTATCTCACGCTCTCTTCAGTTAAATTGGGCTCCAGATACATCTCGTTGAAATAATAGCCATCTGTAGTCTCCTGGACCAACCTCTGGATCTTGACCATCAGCTCAGCGACCTGCTTGTCCCGTTCTTCCTTGGTCGCTTTGTTGTTGAAGGCGCAGTATCGCTCTCCGCATGTATGGATCAGGGCCTGGAGGTCTTTGTTCTTTGTGTATCTCACATAGTCCCTCAGGTTGTCACCCCCCAAGTCTTCTTTCCGGGTGAATAAGATGATCGTGTGCCTCAGGACCTCCATCCCAAACACATCCTGGACACACTTCACGGCCTCCTTGTCCTCCTCAGTGTAACGGCCCAGCTGGGTCACCAGCAGCACCGCGTGGGGGCCCGGATGAGAGAGCGCGATGCAGCGCCTGACTTCTCGGTAGGTTTCTGCATTGCAGGCGCGGGGGTTGAACATGTCCGGGGTGTCGATCACCACGATTCCCTGTCCGCTGTGCTCACCTTGCCCTTTTTCACACATGGTGGTTGTTGCCTTTGCCCCAAGTTGGGACCTGAACTGGTTCGTCCCAAGGAGGGTGTTTCCAGTCGCACTTTTCCCAGAGCCGCTTTTGCCAACGAGGATGATTCTCAGCTCGGAGCTGCTGTGGGCACCTGAGGGATGGGAACAAGCTTGATGGTCACAACCTCTCGGCACAGGCAGGAGCGATGAGCGGGATTGCTATACAAGTCTGAATTACCCCCAAAATGACTAGAGCAAGTCTTCTGTTGCAAAGAGCTCAGGAGAACCAGAGCAGGGCAGGAGGTGTTTGGCCCTGTGGATTCCCGTTCGCAGGCTCTGGGTTCACCATGGGAAGCGTGTGCAGGTGTGTGAACACCTCACAGTGCTGCTATTGTGTGGGACCCTGGGGCACCCCAGAAGGATCTCCTGGCACCCCCACAGACTGCATGTCCCTGGTTTTGAATCACTGGAACAGGCAGATGTGACAACTGCATGGGTATCGAGGGATACAGATGCCAGCTGTTGCAATGCCACCGTTGCGTCCTCATGCTGTATGGGAGCTGGGGTTTTTTTTGCAGACACGGGGCATTCAAACTCTAAACCTGGCCAGACCATCCCTCCTCCAGGTGAGCAAAATACAGCAGTGATAATGTGGTGCTTCAGGTGCCTGTCTTACCGCTGAAAGTCCCTTCTTCTGCTCTGGGTTTCTTCCCTTCCATCTTGCCCTGAAATATAGGAAATAAACAGTGTTATTCGTGTCCTTGATGCTTAGAGTACACAACGACAGACTCATTTTGGACAGGGATCGCTGGGGCGTGCTGTGCTACTTAGGCACATCTTTGTTTAAGAGGAAGCTCTGAGCCACGTCTCACTGGGCTGTCTGGGGACACGATGGCACGGTTGTCACCGTCGTCCCTTCTGCCCCTTCCCTCCCACCGTGTGTCACTCACTTGTTGCCTTGTGCCTTTAATTATCTCAGGCTCTTTGGTGCAGGGCTTGTCTCCTGTTATGTGTGTGCGCCCCGCACAGTGAGGCCCCGATCCTGACTACTGCAATACAGATAATAAAGTGACAGTTTGTTATCACGCCGCAAAGTCATCTATCTAGATGCAATCGGGGTGATCCTCTCTTCTGGCCTAAGCCTGGTTGCTTCAGAGCAAATGTGGCCTGTGCAATGAACTGCTGGTGGATTTAGAAACCGAGCAGTCTCATGGCCTTCAAAGGAGAGCGATACAACCCATCACTGTGCAGCACGGCTGCTGCTAACCTTGTTAGGTCCTGCCCGGTGTGCTCTTCCCTAGTGTTTTCACACACCTTTTGCACCAGGACATGGACTGACCTCCAGTTTGCTACAGAGGCACCTGCTACAGCTGCATAAGCCTGGCTGAGCTGTGTTTTGTACATGCAGATGGGATGTCTCCCATTGTGCATGCAAAATCAGAGGAAACCTGCACGAGAAAGGACCTCAGGAGGTCACATCTAATCCAGCCGCCTGCTCAGGGCAGCCCCTTCCTGCTCTAAACCGTGCTCGACAAGTTCTTATCGGAGATGTCTGAAACCTGCACGAACAGCCCACGCACGCGGCTACCAACACCCAACATATCACAAACACCCTTTAATGAGCCCCAGGTGACGCAGGGGAACGAGGGCACTAGCAGTGTCCTGCCATTGTGAGGCCAGAAAGGAGTCTGTTATAATGTACTGGAGAGATCCAGGAGAAAGATCCAGCCTCTTGGATAAAGGAAGGCAAAACCATGCACGACCCACGTCTTCCTTCCCACCGGGCTATAACACCTTTCCTGCTGTCTCCGTCCTTTCACCGGGGATCCAGTGCCTCCACCACCCCTGCATTGCCAGAGGGCCTGCAAATGAGCTGAACGGCTTCCCAGGTGAACGTGGGTGCATGGCTGTGTGGCTTTTTCCTCACCTGGCAGCAGGGCCCTGCAAGGGGCTGGCTGCTTCTGGCGACAGACACCTTATGCTCCTGCCCACCCAATAGTTCAGCTCCAGCAGAGCAGGGGAGGCAATCCTCACCCCGACGAGCCTGTTGGCTGGTGGGGAGGGCACTTTCCTGGCATGGGGGTGCATGTGAAATGGTCTCTCTGTTAGTTGTGGTGGTCCCAATCCTGGACACATGCTCTAACCACTAGGTGATGGGGCAAAAGGGAACAGCCAAGCTCCAGGACCTCCTGGGCGTGCCTGTTCCTGACACTTACCCACTCTGTTTGTCCCAGAGACTCGTAGGCAGACATTTCTTTCCCAAGATAAAAGACGTTACGGAGATTTCTCCTGTCAAATGGACAGAATTAGTCAATGCACCTGGCAGCTAAATGCCAATCCCAATCCCAATGTGCTGCATTGTGCCTGTGCAAGCGACAGGGAGGTTTATTGCTGCGGCACTTGAATTCATCCCCAACTGCGGTGTGGCGTGACTCTGACCCATGCCAGCAGTTTGGATATCCTTTTTCTCACTACAGGATGTCCAAACTGCTGGCATGGGTCAGAGTCATGCCACGCTGGCCAGCACAGACTATATTGCGGGCATAAGATCAGCTGCGAACAGCAGATTCAACCACAAAAAATTTCACCTTAGATCCTCAAAAGCACATTCAAAGATCTCTCAGCAATTCTTGTATGTGTGTGTTTATACAAGTGCCTGGCATTTTACTGAAGGATAGAAGACAATGGGGATTTTGAATGCACAAATAAGACATCTGCCCGTCACTGAATGCCGAGGAGAATTAGACCCTGACTTGACTATTGCTTCTTTGGAAATCTCCCTCCTGGTCCCTACTGCACAAGTGTAGAAGCTAGGTGCCCAACCCCACATTACACCTGCTAGTGCGGATATGATGCTAGGGGTAGGTCTGCTGCAGGGTTTGGGGTGGTGCCCGGATGCAGGGGTCTGTGCTCATGGATGCAACTGGAGGACCAGGGGCTAAGTGAAGATGTAGCATGCTAAGAGATGGCAGGAAGGAGAGGTGAGCAAAGAAGAAAGGAGAATAACATGGTCTAGGATGCCTGGCACATCTCAACACGTGAGCAGCAAACACAGTTTCATACAAAGAAAAAAGTCCCCAGGGCTGCGGTGCCCTTGCTTCTAACTTCCTCTCACATGTGCTCTGTTGTGGCTGCAGCCACCTCCCAAGTCTACATGAAGGTGTCATGCTAGGGTGTACTGTGGGTTTTTGGGTGCACATATGTCACGATAAACCCATGTTTCTGCTGTGAAGAGCCTGAGTCCAGTGCCATCGCCAGCCTGCCGGCTCAAAGTCACCAGGCAGGTGACCCGCAGGGACAGAGCAAAATGTTGTCTTAAAACATGGTGCAAATCTGTGTGCCTTCTAGGGGACTTCTCACTAACACACCTACCTACATGTGGAACAAGCACCTTCAGTTGTGCACGTGACCTGTCCGTGCAAGCTCGGCTCCTTGCCCCACTCCTCTTCGCTGCCCTCCCCCTGCCTTGTCTCGTTTTGGTCCAGGGGTGGTTTGAGTTGAGGACATAACAGGAGGCAAAGCTGCTTGGAGGATGCCTTCCTGGGAATGCAACAGTGGATAAAGTCCCTGAGGGGGAAGATGGGAACCCCAATGATGCTGGGATGCTCCAAAAGGAGACAAATGCATGAGAGAGGGAAGACTGAGGCTCGGCTACAAACCAGAGGATGCACTGGCAATGCCTATCATACGGACTGGGTGGTCCAAGGGGACAAATTGCAGTCCCCAGACACCTGTCTGCTGTTGCTAGTAAGTGCTGGTTGCTCTTTATGGGGTTTGCTGCTGATAGGAGCTGATGGTGTTACACAGGATCTGGACGGCACAGCGAGGACTGAGAGCTGGTTCCCATCTTCCTGTGAGCCCCCAAAATCTCCCTTTCCCATGGCATACTCATTGCAGTTGATCAAGGGCTGGCCTGAGAGAAGAATGGCTTTGCAGTCCCTTTGTGCGTCCCCCAGCCCGAGCCATCGGGGGTTTGGCTCGCAACCTCCCTGCTCTTTAGCCGTGCTTTCATTTTTAAGAGAGTTTCTAGCCAGTTCAATACCTTAATTCTCTACCTCTTTGCTCCAAATTGTCATTTATGTATGCCTTTAGTACCCTTCTTTGCAGGTCTCTGTATGGTCTCATTACTTCCAGACTAAAAGTACCCTGTTTTGATATTTTTACAGTTTGCATTAAATCCATTGGCAGTACAGCTGAGGACTCTCCTAAGAACTACATCCAGTTCCAGTCACTTTATTTCAAGAAGGATGAGGTGAAAAAGTAAAGGTCCCAACAAAGAGCAACACAAACTAGTAGAAGTCTAGAAATCGTGACCCATGAAAAAAGTTTGGAAAAGAAATGCGATTAATTCTTTCAGTTTTGAGCTCCCCGTGCTACAGAAAGGATGTGGACACATTGAAGAGAGCCTAGTAGAGGGCAATGACAATGGTTGTGGAGCTGGGGGACAGGACTAGTGAGGAGAGGATGAGGGGAATGGACTGATTTGGTCTTCAGAAGAGAAGACCGAGGGGGATTGAATAGCAGCCTTCACCTCCCTGCAGGGAGGCTGCAAAGGGGATGGAGCTGGACTGTTCTCAGTGGGGGCAGATGGCAGGACAAGGAGCAAGGGGCTCAAGCTGCAGCAAGGCAAGTTGAGGTTGGATATTAGGAAAAACTTTCTTCCAAGGAGGGTGGTGAAGCACTGGAAGAGGTTACCCAGAGAGGTGGTGGGATCTCCATCCTTGCAGGTGTTGAAGACCCGGCTAGACAAAGCCTTGTCTGGGATGATGGAGTTGGGGCTGGTCCAGCTTGGAGCAGGGAGCTGGACTAGATGTGGCCTCCTGAGCTCCCTTCCCACCTGAATTGTCCATCCTCTTTGCAACCCCCCCTTCAGGAAGCTGAAGGTTGCTATTAAATCCCCCCTCAGTCTTCTCCATCTCCAGGCTCAATACACTCAGCTCCCTCAGCTTCTTCTCACAAGTCCTGTGCCCCAGACCCCTAACCCTTTTCATTCCCCTCAGCTGGACTCTCTCCAATTTCTGTAGTGGGGACCCAAAACAGTCCTGGTTATGCAGCTCTACTTTCATCCAATTTGGCTTTCTAGCCAGTTCAATACATTGCCTCTGCCCCACAATCCCTCTCCCCTTCCTCAGGCTACCTTTAGGGAGCTGCTCCAGCCGGGAGATCAGATCAGTGCTTCACCTTCAGCTTCTCAGGTGTTTCCAGTTCCCTCCTCATGCTCCAAGCAGCTTGCCTTGCACAGAAATCACAAGGCTCTTCTGACTTATCCTTTTACTTCTCCTTTTTAACAACAGCTTTACACGAACCCTTGATTAAACTGGATGAAAACGGAAAAAAAAATAGAGATAATGATGTTGTGGTGGAAACTCCCATCCACATACAGACAGGGGCTGGGCTGCTGCTACCGAACAGCCACTAATCTTTGCTACATGCGCTGCTCTGAATGCTACAGGAAGGGGAGGGGGGTGTGCAGAAGGGCAGCAGAAGATAAGTGTGTTCAGCATGAAACTGAAGTCTCTGCTGCTTAACTGTGAACAGCAAGAACCAGCATGAGCGGTTGAAGCACCAGATAGGACTTTCCAAGAGCCGCATTGCACCCTGGGGTGGGAAATGCACCGTGCATGGAGAAGCAGAGCTGAAGAAGAACGTGTAAAAGTTTGTTGAACTCTATCCCAGCTCTGCAGCTGGTCCAATGTATGATACCTCCAAAGAAATCCTCGCCTCTGCTAGTGTTTGTCATCCTCCAACAAGCTACTGACAAGCTGAGCTGGCCCCTGGGCAGCCCAGACCGGGAGGTACATGGGACCAGGAGGATGAGAGCAAGGTAACCTTGCTCCTTGTGTAACCTTGCATGGTGATAGCTTAGAAAATCTTTCTCCCAGGACTCCCTCACTGAACACCCCCTGCACTGGACCGTGAGGCCTGCTCCATCCCCCCTGAACAAAATAGTGGGCCAGGGTCCCAGCCCATGCTAGGTCTCTTTCATGCTTCGCTATGGCACAGCTGGGAATCAGCCTCTGGGCATGCACACCCTGAGAGCACATTGGAAAGCCTCAGCAGAAGCCCACATCCATGAATAACAGCCATAAATCAGCAGTCTAATCCACTTCTCCTTTTAGACTATCAATGCACCAGGAGTCTGAAGAAATAACAGTTAAAAGAAAGAGAAGGGGCTGTAAAGATAGGGGAGGAAATGGAAACCCTCCCACCCCCAGCTAAGAAATAACAGGAAACCAGAGAGATGGAAGATAGCGAGGTCCAGGCTGAGTGCAGCAGTCCATACCCTTCGCTGCATCAGAAGCTCCCTAACGTGATTCCCAGTCCATTAGTGTGCAGCTGTGATGTTCCCTCGTTTGGCTTTTCCCTGGGAGATGTTCAAGTGCTTCAGGAACTGCCGTGCCAAAGGGAGCGCAGGGATCCTGGAGAAAACCCGCACTTTACTTTGGTCTCCATAAAGATGAGAAGCATTTGGGGGTCTCGCTGGAGACCTGGTTAGTCCAAGCACCGATTAGTGCATACACTGCTCACGCTGAGGCTTTGCTACGGCATTGACCCCTGTCGTCCTCGTGAGCTGTGACCGATCCGTGGACTGCATGTACAAGCTGAAGCCAGACTATGTGTATAAGGTAACCAAATGATACACAATGTGCAGCTCTTCCAGGAATGGGAGGCATGAAACCAAAATGAAGAACCAAAACCCCAGTTCTCGTTACACTTCCTGAAGGCTCTTTGCTTCTCAGGCAGCTTTTTGTTGGTGAAGGCATGTGTCTCCTCTCTGCCTCCCCTCCTCCAGCCCACGTGACACTGCTACAGAATTAAACGGATGCATCTTTCTTTCTCTTTCCACACAGAAACTCAATACAGAGCTAAACTGAGACCATTTTATGAAGAGACACCATTTCAGTTCACGTCAAGCATATTATTGTGCCAGCTGTCTGTAGGGGACAGTGCAGAACTGGGAGGCTGCAGAAGACAGTGAAGGAAGAAGGCAGAGTCTTGTACTCTGAGCTAGAAAAGCCTGGCAAAGGTATTTAGATTCATTTGTGCATTTGATTACATTTGCTTCCATGCTTAAAACAAGCTTGTGGAACCAAGAATTTTCTATGAGCTTTTTCCTGGCTTTCGTTGAGAAAATGCATGAGAGAGAGTGGATTTTGCAGTTGCTAAATGTCTGAAAAGGAGAATGAGGCAGGTGGTAGATGGCAGAGCGGACGTGGAAGTCCAGTAGGTGCAATTATTAAAAACCTGATGGTGATTAGTAGCCACTGTTTCCTGAAGCTTGTTTTGATCGGTAACACTGTCACTGCTCCTGTTGCACCTGGCAGCACGCAACAGCTGATAACACACCGCGACGGCAGCTTTAGTGCTAGTATAGGGGAATCATAGAATTGGGGAAAAGGAGGGCTAGAAGGGACCTTGGGAGGTGACATCTAGTCCAACCCCCTGCTCCAAGCAGGACCAGCCCCAACTACATCATCCCAGCCAAGGCTTTGTCTAGTCTGGTCTCAACCACCTCCAAGGATGGAGACACCACCACCTCCCTGGGTAACCTGTCCCAGTGCTTCACCACCCTCCTAGTGAGAAAGGTTTCTTTAATATCCAACCTCAACTTGCCTTGCTGCAGCTTGAGCCCATTGCTCCTTGTCCTGTCATCTGCCCCCACTGAGATCAGTCCAGCTCCATCCTCTTTGCAACCCCCTGCAGGGAGTTGGAGGCTGCTATTCAATCCCCCTCGGTCTTCTCTTCTGCAGGCTAAACCAGCCCAGTTCCCTCAGCCTCTCCTCACCAGTCCTGTCCCACATCCCCCAACCATTTTCATTTCCCTCTGCTGGACTCTTTCCAATGTGTTCACATCCTTTCTATAGTGGGGGCCCAAAACTGCACACAGGACTCCAGATCTGGCATGTAGGATAAGACCTGTATCTCTTTGTCTGACCCTTTTTCCCATGCAAAAAATATTTTCATATCTGCTTGAGGCCAAAGGAGCTAAAAGAGCTGACCTGTGTAAATACTTGCCTCTGTTTTGTGCATTCATTTGACCCTGAGCTTTCATGTTGAAGAAAAGGGAGCTTAGCCCCTGACTCCAGCGAGTGCAGGATTTCCACTAGGAAGCCCCCGTGTTAACAGCATTCTGACTTGTCGCGGTCTTTCTGAGTTTGTTGCAACAAAAGAATTGCTTTAGTATTTTCTCATAATCAAAACTGCAGTGAAAATGAAGAGCTGGCACTTCCTGAGGAGTCCCTGAAGCCCCAAACTGTTGAGAACCACTGCCATAGATGGAT
>NW_005842747.1:226459-231957 GCF_000455745.1 Alligator sinensis
GAAAGCAAAAAGGTCCGTCTGTGCCAGGTCTAATATACCCAATAGCCACAAAGAAAGTGACTGGACACTGGACAGAACTGCACAGTAAGGCTACAAGAATACCACTTACTATAGACATATAGCACATTTGCTGAAGCAGTAAAAGCCTTTTTTTTTTACTGGTAACAGGGGAAAAAACCTTAAAATACCATTTTTCAGAAGAAGGCACCAGTGTCAGTGTTGCACTTAGGCAGCCAGAAGAGATCTGATCTCCCCTGTGTGTCCCCAGCACTAATTCGCAGTCCCAGGCATGGAATTAGCAGTACAGAATTAGGCAGGTTTGGAATAGATACGTGCAGACATGTTTCTATAGCTTTTTGGGTCCCACCCTTCTCACCTTACTTTCAAAATACCTTATTCATGCTGCTGTCATCCAGCTCAGCTCAAGGCGGTGGTGACGGCTGCCTTCTACCATTTGCCATGCAGTTAGAGCGGTTATCCAGGCCGTTCTGAGCTGGGGGCCATTTCAACCATAGGTGCCAACTTTTATTTTTCCTGGGGGGAGGGCACAAGATGATGGACGCATGGAAAGTTTTATGCACTTCAGGTGACAGCCATCTTCCCAAGGCGGGGCAAGGCCCCTGGGTTTCCATGTATCCAGTACCTCTGATTTCAACCAGTGCCAGGGAAGTGTCCTCTTTGGGTCTTCAATAGGCATTTGCAAGCTGGAAGCCTTCCATATTTAAATAATGACACGAAGCAGGAAGGCTGAGCATGCAACCAGGGTAAAGACACATGGGGCACATCTACACGTTCACTAATGTGCCTTAGATACTGCACATTTAGTTTAGTACTTTCTTAATGAAGCACTAAATGTGCAGTACCTAAAGTTACTGTGCATTAGCACTGGCACATGGTTATTCAGTGATGTTTACTGAGCATTAGCCTAATAACACTGCACAGGAGGCTATTAGCATGGTTTTTGCCATGACGCACTACTGCACAGTATTATTAGGCCAATGCTCAGTACGCATCTTGTGTAGACGTACTCATGGAGAAGTCCTTCAGATCTTCCCACAAAATCCTCCTCGATGTCTGAGCAGAAGGAAAACCTATACTGCACACAGGTATTCAAGATGGTGGGGTGTGCTGGTTTTAGATCGTCTTTGATTTTCTCCACTTTCTACCTTTAGATGAAGAATTGATCCTGTTTTTCTAACTGAATCAGTGATGCATGAGCTAGAGTCTGTTCAAGCAAATGGTTGTTTATGAAAGCTTCTGCATCTCTGATTCAGTTAGTACATAAGTTGCAACTCCACCTGACTTCAAAGCATCCTGGCTAATTATCTCTCCCTGTTTTTCTACAAATATTTCAGCAAAATACTCCTGGAGACCAAATGGAAGACGAAGAAGCCTTCTGTGGTAAGGAGCAAATCTGGTATTATGTACCCTTACTTCTGCCACAGTTCTCATTCCAGGTTTCCTGTGACGTAGGGGAAGGTCCACGTGCTCCTTCTTCTCTAAACAGTCGAGACTCCAGACACTGGGATGGAGGGAGGAGGAAGCGACAACGTGGCAGGGAGGGTGGGAGAAACGTGCTGGATCCAGCAGTGAAGGAAAATGCTGAGTTCACTCTGTTCCTGACACACACCGCAGACACTGCAAGAGGCCGGGGCTGTGCAGATGCTGGTTCCTGCGGTGGGTGGAGGACGGAGCGGCTCTGTCTCACCAGGGAGGCTGTCATACCTGCTTGGGCCATCTTCCGAGAACTGGGATCATGGATGCCCTCTGCTACCCCTGTCTGCAGGCTCTGTTGCTTGTGCCTCGTCCCTGCCGGTCCTCTCCCGCAGACGCAGCCTTCGAAGGGGCATTGGGCTGAGATGCCCCAGATAGGCCTGTTCTCTGTGGTCCCAGTTGGGCCCAGACTGGGACTTGCTGAGCTCAGAGGAACCAGGAGAGAGTTTGCGTGTCTGCAGGGACCCAGGCATTCACTCAGGAGCCCAGGGAGACACGTGAAATTGGGAGGCTCTTGGGGAAAGTCAAGAACAGTCAGGCTGGACTCAGCCCTGCAACCGCCCCAGGAATAGCATCGTACCTAGGGGAGCCCAGCTCGAATGACCCAGGCAGGGACCATGAGCCTGTTACTCCGGTCTGGCCCAGTGAAGGCAAACTGAGCCACCTCTTAAATAGTAAGGGACTTTCTGCCTGAATGACAGCAGAAGCTGTGGCTCTGCTGTAACAGTGCCAGTAAGAAATGGGGAGGGGCGATAGTTTAGTGAACCCCAAAGCCAGGATGAGGCTGGACTGTGGCCTGGGCATCCCTTTCCCATGGGACAGCCATCCCTTACCCTCGGTTTCACCCCGTTATCCCCAAAGTGATGCTGCAAATCCTGTCCTATGCAGGCTGGCGCAGCTGTGAGCAGCCCGAGCTGAGGTTCATCCTTGTTGGCAAAACCGGAGCAGGGAAAAGTGCCACAGGCAACACCCTCCTGGGCCGGATTGTGTTCGAGTCCAAGCTGGGGGCACAGACCGTGACCAGGACGTGCAGGAATGGCGAAGCAGCCTGGAATGGGAAGCGTCTCCTTGTCACTGACACCGCGGCCATTTTCGATCTAGACGGCCACAGCACAGAGGCCTCCAGAGAGATCGCTCGCTGCCTCCTGCTCTCCGCCCCGGGCCCCCACGCCCTGGTGCTGGTGACCCAGCTGGGCCGCTACACAGAGGAGGACCAGGCGGCTGCAAGGCGAGTGCAAGAGATTTTTGGAGGCCAGGCCATGAAGTTCATGATTGTCCTCTTCACCCGGAAGGAGGACTTAGGGGGCAGCTCCCTGACAGAGTATGTGCGCTACTCGGAGAACAGGGACCTGCGCAGCCTGATCCAACAGTGCGGAGACCGATACTGCGCTTTCAACAACAAAGCAGCGGGAGCAGAGCAGGCCGCGCAGGTGAGGGAGCTGGTCGAGATGGTGGAGAGGATGGTGCAGGAGAATGGAAACACTCATTACACCAGTGAGCTGTATGCCAGGGCAGAGCTGCTCCTCCATTCTGAAATGGGAGGCCTGGAGGAGAAGTGCCAAATCCTTGGGGAAGAGGTGAAAGAGCACCTGGGAAAACAAAGGGATAGGGCAGCATTTCTGCCTTATGGGGTGTGCAGGGCACTAAGGGCAGCGTGCTGTTGTATGTGGACATCTTGCTGTTTTATGTTTACATGGATTGTTATAAAATGTATAACAGTTGTAAAATATATGTTAAATATAGTGAGGAGAGGATGGAGGGGGATTGTTTCATGGTACGATGCCTGGTTCAGTTAAGAGTGATCAGCCTAGCTCATGGGATTTTTGTAACAGCATGTAGTTAATTATCCATGCACAGAATACCATTGCATTGTAGCCCTCTGACTTCCACTGCCCTGTATCACAGCATCGCTTTGAACCTCACATTTGGATAAGATAAATAAAAACATTGTGAATAGATTCAATCCCTGTGTTTTGCTTTTCACAGCACACCAGAGAGACTTTTAAGCATTTGTTAATTTGATGCTGCTTTTGTATCAATCCAGTACGTTTGTGGTATAATAAATATTCACTCTCCTTCATGGGCACTCCCCTGTTCTTGGGGGAAAAGAGGGGTGTCTCTGGGACCGATGAGAACACTAAATGTGTGTCTCTGGGACTTGTGCCCCATGTAACCTCACTTACACAGTTCAAAGGAGGGGAGCTAGGTGCATCCTTGTGATAACCCACATGGCCCCTTTGCTCCAGGGGCCCTCTGGTCTCCTTGTATTGCCATCTTGGTCTTCTCTCAGCCGGGGTTGTGTCAGCTGGAGCATCACTTGCAGCTCATGGGCAGTGATTCTTCTGCTCTGTTCAGCAATGGTGAGCCATCGTCCAGAGTCCTGTGTCCAGTTTTGGACATCACATTTCCAGAAAGCCATGGACAGATTGGAAAGTCAGGAGGAGAGTGATAGAACTGATTACATGTCTAGGAAACACGACTGATGAGGAAACATTGAAAGACCTGGGCTGTTAGTTTGGAGAAGGAAGCCGGAGGGTGGATTTAATAAGTATTTAAATACCTGAGGGTGGTTATATGAAGGATGCTGATAGACTAGTCTCTAAGGCGAAAGGGGCCAAGGCTACGAGCAGTGGCATGAAATTGCAGATTAGATAGTCTGAAGCTTTTTCTCCTTCTGAGGTGGGTTCAGCACAGGAGCAGGCTGTGCGGAGAGGCTGCGGGATCTCCATCCTCAGAAATGTTTGAGAGCAGGTTAGACAACCTTGACAACTTGGCTGGGATGGTTTAGATAAAGAGGTTTAGATAAATATGGTTTAGATAAAGCGGTTTAAATAAAGACAACTTGGCTGGGATGGTTTAGATAAAGAGCACCCTGCCTGGAGCTGGGAGCTGGACTAGATGTGGTCTCCTGGGGACCATGCCAGCTGACTTTCCTACAGTTCCCTCAGTTAAGAATGAGAAGCCACTCAAAGAAAACCTGTCGTACGTTGCCACCAGAGACAAGCCCTTTGGCAGCTCCTCACCAGCCAGCAGCTCAGAGCCCAGAGCCCAGAGCCCCTGTCATCCTACACCAGAAGCCACCACATTCACCTTCTTGCTTGCTTTCTTCCACCTATGCCACCATAACTCCTACATTGCTCCAGGCTTGTGTTTAGGGAGTCAGTCCAAAGGGGGGCCAGAGAATCATAGAATCATAGACTCATAGAAGTAGGGGCAGAAGGGACCTTGTAGATCTTCAAGTCCAACCCCCTGTCTGGGTAGGAGGAAAACTGGGCTCAAATGACCCAGCCAGGTAGGCATCAAGCCGGTTCTTAAAGATCCCCAGGGTAGGAGCCAGCACCACTTCCCTTGGAAGTTGGTTCCAGATCCTAGCCGCCCTGACTGTGAAGTAGTTCTTACGGATGTCTAATCTAAACCTGCTCTCCAACAACTTGTGGCCGTTATTCCTTGTTATCCCGGGGGGCGCTAGGGGAAACAAGGTCTCCCCCAAACCCTTCTGGTCCCCCCTAGTGAGTTTATAGATGGTCACCAGGTCCCCCTCAGCCTTCTCTTGTGGAGGCTGAACAGGTTCAGGTCCCGTCGACTCTCATTGTAGGGTCTGCCCTGCTGTTCCCGGATCATATGGGTGGCCTCCTCTGGACGCTCTCAATGTTGTCCACATCCCTCTTGAAGTGCAGCGTCCAGAACTGGACACAGTACTCCAGCTGCGGCCTGACCAGTGCCGCATAGAGGGGGACCTGTGGATGCACGATAAGGTCCGGTTAGCCCTGCTGACCGTGACCTTGCATTGTCAGCCCTTGCATAGGCAGGAAAGTGTGCTGGGTTCAGATGACCCCAGCTAGATGCCCATCTAACCTCCTCTTGAAGACCCCCAGGGTAGGGGAGAGCACCACCTCCCTTGGGAGCCCGTTCCAGACCCTGGCCACTCGAACTGTGAAGAAGTTCTTCCTAATGTCCAATCTAAATCTGCTCTCTGCTAGCTTGTGGCCATTATTTCTTGTAAC